>NC_089782.1:13153537-13163537 GCF_040412425.1 Macrobrachium rosenbergii
GTGTCTAAGTTCATCTCTGTCTGTTAGAAAAGCAAAATTTGCGCTTAGTCTCTCTCTCTCTCTCTCTCTCTCTCTCTCTCTCTCTCTCTCTCTCTCTCTCTCTCTCTCTCTCTCTCCAAACGAACACACACAGTTTGTTCCTAAACACGAATGTGAAAGGAGATGCAAATAGGTCTTAGTTACATATAGTTGCACATAGTTTCGTAAATGGAACATTACTTTTCAAAACTGAAATATGGTATTGAATTCTGCTAAGCATAGAAAATATGATGTGCCTACAATACAAGAATCTTTATTAAATAACTTAGATTGTTACTACGTATTGATTTCTCTTGATTTGTTATTTTCTTTATTTCTTTGTATATTCAGGGCATTTCTTCTATTATGACTCTTCTGCTTCTCTAATTATAAGGTTTACCATTGTTGAAATTCTGTTACTATTACCGTGCAAATTATTAGAGAATAAGATCCCGTAGCTTACACAAACAGCTAGTTATCTGGAATACAATCATGGTTTCTTCAAGAACTTGTGTATTTGGAGAAAACAACAAGGAAATTGCGAAATCATTGATACTGAATGATTGATATTCATTGCTTTTCTATTCATATACTATTAATATTTTACGAAAAAATGAATATAAGTCACAATTGTACAATCAGCCTTAATTGATCAGAATTTGGAGGTTTAAAAATTACTGATCAAGCAAACAGAAGCATTGAGGCACACTTACCTTTAACGTCAGGAGCATCGATAAAAACTTTCTCTTGTCTCCGATGAGCATGCAGTTGCTTATACAAGGAAGTTCTGCTTTAACAGTATCTTCGATAGGCACTGGGGCTATATTCTCTCCCCCAGCAGTGATGACTATTTCCTTTATGCGGCCAGTGATATACAAGAAGCCGTGTTTGTCTAGATAACCAATGTCACCGGTATGGAGCCACCCCTCGTCATCTATGGCTTCATTGGTTTCCTCCTTCATGTTCAGGTATCCCATTGCAATGTTGCGGCCTGCCAAGTATATTTCCCCATTGCCATCTTTGTCTACATTGACAAGCCTTGTGCTAAAACCTGGTGGTGTTAATCCACAACTGCCTGTTCTGAAGGCTTTCGACAGCCCTATCGTGTGAGGACCAGCAGATTCGGACATGCCGTAGACTTCGGTTAGCGTGATATTTAGACTATGAAAATACTGCACAATGTCTGGCGATATAGGAGCTGCAGCAGAGATGGAAACTTTGCACCTATCGAGACCTAAGGCCCTTTTAGCCTTTTTGAAAACTAGGGCATTCGCAACAGGAAAACCTAATGGTTTTCTGAAGTTTTGCAACTGACTGTGATCATGAGCAGCTAGGCCAATGGACCTTGCCCAAGTAATAAGAGACTTCTTAACGCCTTTGTTCTTATTTTCAGCTTCTATTATTTTTTCATACATCTTTTCCCACACACGGGGAACACCAATTATAACTGTCGGGCGGACTTCTTTCAAAGTAGCACCCAGAGTCCCTTTCAGAGCATCTGGTTGTGCAAAGTAGCAAGTACCACCTGCGTACATGCATATGTACATGTCAGCCATTTGTGCTGCAACGTGCGATAAGGGTAGGAAACTGATAAGTGACTCTTTTCCAGAGATGAGATCAATATTGATAGAGTTAGCATGAGCGGTCCAGGTCAAGTTGTCATGGCTGAGCATCACTCCTTTAGGTGACCCAGTAGTTCCAGAAGAGAAAATCAGAGTACAACATTGGTTAATAGCGACACGGCGCAGTTTTTCTTCGAGTTCTGTATCTGGTTGTTGTCTTCCCAAATCCATAACTTCAGCCCAGCTTAAAACGCCTTCGACAGTTGGAGTTCCTAAATACTGAATAATAGTACTCAAGTAAGGCAAATTTCCTCGAATTTTCAAAATCTTGTCTAGTTGCTTCTGGTCTTCAACAACCCAGATCTGCGCTTTACTGCTTCGAGCACAATGGGCACAAGCTTCTGGGGAATTAGTTGTATATACACCGACTGAAACACCCCTGAAACAGAAGCAAAATTCCATTCACAGATATATGTCATTCATGACTTCTTATTTCAAGAGACAAAACATTTTTTCTCCATATCATTATATTTGAAACTTTCCTGTCGGCATTATTCTTACCCTGCAAATATAGCAGCAAGGTTAGAAATGAACCATTCCGGTGAGTTGAAACCAAGGATACACACTCCGTGGAACTGTTTTAAACCTAACTTGATGAAAGCTTTAGCCAGAGTTCTGACTTGTTCGTAATAGTTCTTGAAAGTTGTCTCTCTCCATACCCCATTTCTTTTGACGGCCAGTGCGGTTACATTTGGATATCTGAAAGAAGCGACCAAACGGTGATGTGCATGAGTCCAGGTTAGCAATAAGCCTTTATGTTTTATCAAGAACGTTGTCCCACATTTTGAAGAGTGGTTTAAAATGCTAAGGAAATGGCAAATCGTACACTGCAGGTAGATTTAAGCTGAAATAAATAAGATAATCAAGATTCTTACTTTTCAGCTGACCTCTTCAGGAAAGAGGGTACAGAAATCGGGGATGGGCAGACACTCCTTCATTTCCAATACTCAGCTTAACTGAACCTTTGGGATCCCATGTCTTCAGCACATTAGATGGAATGAGCTGATCTGGTCCTAAAATAAAGGATAAAAGATTAACATTTCTGAATCGTCCATGCAATGAAAAATGAGCAATAGTCTTTAGAACCGGGTGCAGGAAACAAGAATTTTAAATGATAGTCTACCAAGAAAAAATAAACCGATCATTACAGTAAAATAAGTAAACAGTTTCCTGCGCCCCTTTCTGCAGTATTTTTAGACAAACATGAAAATTGATTTTGACTCAGTAACTCAGTTCAATACTATTGCAGTGAAACTCAGTGTCAAGTAAAGGTTTTGTCGATATATTCACTCGCATCCAGGATACCACAAACACACACACACACATATATATACACATGTGTGTGTGTGTGTATGTGTGTCAGTTATTATAATTAGCAAGAACTCGCTAGCAAATTTCTTCCTCCTTTTTTTTTTTTTTTATTCACTGTCTGCCGATCGATATTTCGCACGTTCAGAATACAAGGGATTAAAACCGATTGTAAACCCTCCTTTATAATTTCTGATTTTCGCGGCAAAAGTGAATCTGTCTGGCTGTCCTTTTCAGGCAAAACCCCCTGTGGGCATCAGCTGAACATGACTCAACTCCTTATGTGTTGGACGTTTCCCCTGCCCCAAAGGAGATAAAAGCAAAAAACAGACCAAGCTTCGGTCTCACGCGCGCTGGACGAGATGGTGGAGAGTCGACACCACAATCACCGCCATGCCCTGGCCCAACGATGCCCTTAGCTCCTAACCACGTGGCCTTTCAAAGTATACTTTTCCTCTGTGCACCCCGGCCACCAGCCATGTGTTCCCTTGGCTGCTGGCCTGACTGATGACCCACTCCATTTGCTTGGCATAGCTTGAAGTTCCCATCGCCTTGCCCTTTACTGAAGCCCCTGCATCTTACCACGTGGAAGAAAACTCGCACTCGGAAATCGCAAATCATCCACGGACCGCAATCTGTGCTGGAACCAAATCTGCCTTACGGTAACGTGCTCTGTAAAGACATCCATTCAGTCACGCTTTTCCTCGTAACATTTACTTAATTTGAGTGCCAGTAATCACCGAATCTCTTGTCAAATGTCCGTGCTCCTCGAGTGTCAGCAGTGCTAAGCAAATTATTAATTCATCGAAGCCCCTTGGCACCCTCAGTGTAGCTTCAAATTCATTATTCTTTTGTCTATTTTCATTACTGGCGTATAATGTATATCTCTCATTTCAGAGGACCCTATATCGTGGAATCCTCCTGGACTGTGTCTGGAATCCCCCCAGTTTCATTCATCCCATAGGAATCCCCTTCAGGATCAATAATCTACTTGCATTCCTCTTTCCTGTACTAATGTTATTTATGTAAATACACACCTGTAAGTTTGCCCACGTGTTTACGTAATATTTTCCTTCAGCAGTAAGAGCCTTACGCTCATATGAAATTCCCCCTTTTTCCTCGTGTTTTGTTTCCCTGGCCCCATCGGAATCACAAGGCTAAATTATCTGAAATTGTTGCTACTTGTCTCACGGAGAATATTTCAAACTAGATTGCCAGGAAAAAACATAAAAATGGCGACCTTTTGCCTGAGATTCTCGTTTTTTTGCATCCCCATTTGTTTTCTGCTCTTGTTTGGGATATCTGCAAATCAGCAATTACTGCTGGGTACTAGACAATTATGAACCTTTTGTATGTAAAACAGCACCAGATCCGGAAATTCCACGTAAGCAATGTGTTTTATCTTAGCAAAATTTTTTACAATCGTGACTGTTCTAGAATTAGAAATAGGGACATGTATTTACTGAGAGAAGAGAACCGCCCATAAATTCATTAATGCATGCCTTTCAGGATAGGTAGTTAGGACATTACCAGTGCTAACCATTCTTTGCTTTAATAGTAGATAAATTCCTCTGTGTTAAAATCCCATATTCTTTGCTTTCGTAGTGCGAAAAATTCCTCTGTGATAAATTTTTACTTCGCATTTTGGATTACTAATTATTATTTAGGCGCGAATAAATTCCCCACGTGGGACAAGACGAGATCAGCTGCATTGCTGAAAATACTTCTGTCAGTGTTTACAAATCGAACTAGGTGTTAGGAAACCCTGTTATCCTCTCAGACGTCCGAAATTCCCAGGAGTCCCAGGCCTCTATAAATAGATGGGTGCATTCACACAGATAAAAATAACTCGGATTGTCAGACAACCTCCACCCCCGCCCATGCCCCCATGTGTAATCTTTTTTTTTTTTTTCATTCATTTCTCAGCAAACATGTTTCTTTGCCCCTAAAGGGACAAATTCCCATCACCACGTGGAATTCCTCAACCAAAATTCCAAGTCCTCAGAGACTCCTACTAAAATTCTGCGTCTCACGTGGCGAGAATTCCTCAACTTCCAAGTCCTCAGAGATTCCTACTAAAATTCTACGTTGCACGTGAAATTCCTCAACCAAAATCCAAGTCCTCAGAGACTCCTACTAAAAATTCTGGCCCAAACTGGAACCCCCAAATTCCAAGTCCTCAGAGACTCACTCTAAAATTCTACATTGCACGTGGCAAAATTCCTCAACAAAATTCCAAGTCCTCAGAGACTCTACTAAAATTCTGTCGCACGTGAAGAAGAATTCCTCACCCCAAATTCAAGTCCTCAGAACTCCTACTAAAATTCTACGTCGCACGTGGAAGAATTCCTCAACCAAAATTCCAAGTCCTCAGAGACTCCTTAAAATTCTAAAGCCTACAGTGGCCCTCAACCAAAATTCAAGTCCTCAGAGACTCGTACTAAACTAATGTACGTACCACGTGGTCCTAATTCCCTCTCCTGCAGGAAACCCAAAATTAAGTCCTTTTGAGACATTATATAGTGTATTTCACACACATCTAAGCCCTTACAGGACTGATCATTTCTAGTTCGTTAGAACAACTCAATTTCACGCTACAGCTGGCCAAGTCAGCGTGACATAAAAATCAGTTACATCTTCCAAGACATATTAAATTTTAACAAAGTCTAGACTTATTGATCCACTGTCTTATTCAGACAGATCCATTCTCCTGCTCCTGCAGTCTGAACAATTGAGTGTTTCAGATTCCTGCAATTGAGTCTTTTCAGACGTATTTGATTCGTTAGAAAGTCCAGTCCAATAACCATTATTTCAAGATGGCTATTTTAAATTCTATATGTGCTGGAAAGGACATGGAATATCGGGTAAGATCTGAGAGAATGGGTTCAAGAGCAAGTGGACGATGCCAAGGCGGAGAGAGAGAGAGAGAATTTCCCAAGAGAAACGAGAGGAGAAAGAACGTGCGGAGAAGGAGAGAGAAAGAATTGCCCAAGAGAGATGAGAAAACTTAGAACGTCAAGAACGGGAGAAGGAACGGCAGGAGAGAGAGAGAGAGAACGCGCCCATGAGCTCCAGATGTTAGAACGACAGAACGCCAACCCCGCCTCCCTGCGGAGGGAATGAGTGCCCTCAGCCAAGCTCACTCGTCCATGCCAAAATGGATGGAGTCCGAGCCTGAAGTATGGCTTGAAAGGGCCCGAACGAGGTCCTGGAGTGCTGTGGAACTCTCCCTTGTTCTCACTAAATTCCTGGGCAGAAAGGCACTCTTGCCTTTCGGCAGAAGGTAGGGGGAACTGGGCATTACTAATGTCCCGTTGGAGAGAGCAGCCAAGAGAAGCAGGCCAGACTTGGTCCGATTAGGCGTACCATTCGGAGCTTGCGTTAGCAAAATGGCATTCGAAGGAGCCATGAATCGCCAGGTACTCAAATTTAAATTTGAGCATTTTCTGCGCTCTTCCTGCCCTCGCCACTCATGTAGTTGAAAGAGCCCCAGCAACCCTCACCGAGTGTTGCCAGATAGCAGACATGTGGGAAACTCACCACCCTCAAGAAGGATCCATGGGGCGGAAGATAAATCCCCCGTCCCTCCTCGGAGGATCAAATTCCCACAAGAATGGGAACTCAGGCAAGCCCCTAACTTGCCATTATTGCAAGAAAACAGGGCATTCCTCCGAACAGTAACGGAGCAAGAAACCGGAGCCTCTCTCTCCCCAGGAATACGCCAATAAGTCGCCTCATTGCCCTCCACAGGGGCAGCGGTTCAAGACCTTTTGCACATTATTCTCAGGCGAAATGCCCATGATAATAAATCAAACACTCCCACCGTCGCCTTGGCCAAGTCACAAATCCCAAGTCATTAGGCCCATATATCCCCTCCAAGGTAGCCACCCGCGCACTGAGTCATCGCATGTCTCCTCATGAGAGGGACAGAGTTGCCCTATGGAGCTATCATCAATAGAAAAACTCGTCACGATCAGGAATAAATCAATTTAAAATTCATCCTGTAGGAATCCCCTTCAGGATCAATAATCTACTTGCATTCCTCTTTCCTGTACTAATGTTATTTATGTAAATACACTCCAGTAAGTTTGCCCACGTGTTTACGTAATATTTTCCTTCAGTAGTAAGAGCCTTACGCTCATATGAAATTCCCCCTTTTTCCTCTTGTTTTATGTTTCCCTGGCCCCACGAAGTCAGAATCACAAGGCTAAATTATCTGAAATTGTTGCTATCTGTCTCACAGAGAATATTTCAAACTAGATTGCCAGGAAAAACATAAATAAATAAATATATATATATATATATATATATATATATATATATATATATATATATATACATATACGTATATATACATACATACATACATACCTACATACATTTTCTTTACAAACATTAAGCTACAAATGTCGTTTAATATTCAGTTCACTCTACTTTGGGAGTATCACTGAAGGGGAATTATAAGTGATAAATGGTTTGGTACCTAAGTGACTCGAACACTCGACAGTACGAACCAATGACTTCCAGTTGATGTTCAGACCCACTGGGCTATCAGAGCCCCACACTCGTCGGGTGTATGTATGACAGAGCCGGCATAAATTTATACCTCTCATAATAGCCCAGTGGTCTTGAACGTCGACCTAACAGGACAGAGTCCTTTAATTCTTTGAGCCACTCACTAGCGTAAGTCAGTCATTGATATATATATATATATATATATATATATATATATATATATATATATATATATATATATATATATATATATATATATATATATATTACATTATAAAACATGTTCTTGGTCACTTCTAACAAAATTCAGGTTTGAACAGCATCCGTTCCTTAAATACTAGAGTAATGTGTCTTAAAGAATAATGTTATGCACCGGCTCTATTATGGTCAAATATTGCGTTAAATGTTGAACATTTTTTTTTAATCTAACGCGAGGTACTGAGACGCATTCATAGGCGTACAGGACCCCTCTCATTTGGGGGCCTGAACGCTCTCTACCCAAAAATATTTTTGCCTGTATATCAAGCAATTATATATATATATATATATATATATATATATATATATATATATATATATATATATATATATATATGTGTGTGTGTGTGTGTGTGTGTGTGTGAAGGAAGAAACCACACTTCATGAAGACACTGCACATTTGTTCTACATACCCTTTAAAAATGAAGGTTAACTGCTTAATTTCACCCACATTTACAAGTATTACATAAAGCCTACAGTATAAAATTGAACTGAGTAATTATTTTGGGTTATACTTTTTAATGTAATATACCAAATAAATAATAGCTGTTACTGAAATAAATTGCAATGGTTGAATAGCCCTGCTACATTGGCCAATCTGCCCGAAAAATTTGGGTCTGCCCAAATCTTGAGTTGGGGGCGCTGCAGTCCCCCTGGCTGTGCGCCTATGGACGCATTATGAGGAATTTCTGCCTACGAGAATAATGTTATACGTCACACGACAGGCCAGCCAGTCTACGCAACACGTTTCTGGAGAGCCGTTGGAAAGGATTCTATACATGGAGACTAATGCTATACGCAAGCGTATCCAACCAATCAGCGCTTTGTTATTGTTAAGTGAAAGAGAACCAAACAACGCGTGGAACGCTCAGTATTCATTGAAACCAAGTGATTTCTCTGTGAAAAATCAACTTTATCGCAATTATCGTCGGCGTTAATAATCATCGAGCGATAATATCAGCGCTATAATGAGTTTATACTACGTAGATTAAATGGGAGTGTTCTATGTGACCAGGCCGTCCCCGGATAGTGAAAAAAAAGCAACGAAGAGAATACCTGTGTCGGTGCCTTCTGTGGTGAAGGTAAAGCTGTCTCGATTTTTCGTGTTCATTAACTTGGTGAGTCATTATGAGCCTTTTTCCGATGATAGACCTTATTGACAGTGGTGTTATTGAGTAACTTAGTGTCATAATGGGGAAGGGTTGAGACAGAAACTATGAAATTTAGGCTGTCAGTCCAAGGACTAGGATACTTTCGGCCATTCACCGCTTAAGACAGTGAAAATTGGAAATTGGACAGCAAGATAAAGAGATCCAGAAAAGAAAGGAGATGAAGTAAAAGGATCTTAAGTGGAACTGGGAGAAAACCACGCAGTTACCCTATGAAGTAGCAGTTAGATAAGTTGGATAACATGATCTAAGAAAGGAAGCGGAATGGAGGTAACGTAAAAGGCCAAAAAGTGGGTGCAGCTGGGGCCGAAGCGACGTTGCAAACACCCCTGCTGATGAGTGTAAAAAAGAAAGCAGTGATACTACAAAAAAAGAGGGGAAAAGGTAAAGGGAAGGCTAGTACGCATGTGTAAAAAAAAAAAATATATCATTGTTACGATTATAGTGACAGTGAGACAAAACAGATGAGTGGGTACATAGGCCTAGTGGTAGTGATACAGAATGTGATGATCCATCCCCAGTGCCACTATAATAGCATACGTGTAGGCAAGTGTGCCACCCCCGTCAGTTTTGAAGACAGTGCCAGTGCCACTACCAGCAGTAGTTGTTAACTGATGAAACCTTAGGCCTATACTGATGAGGCCAAGCACCTTGGCTGAGGCTGAACACTCTGTACAGCAGAAAAAAAAAATATGGTTAGTAGACCAGAAACATGGGCTGCAGATGTTGTTAAAGGGGGAAAAAATCCTTGGCTCATCCTACCAAAGCTTTGTTAAGAAGACTGATACCAAGAAAATTGTTCCGCCAAAAAAAAATGGGTCCTTTTGCAACTGCAAGAGCGAGTGTTTTTCCTAGGTGGGGATGGGGCGATTAATGTGATCTTCAAAGCATACTGGTGAAGTGGGGACTACAACTTCCAGACAGCAGACACCAAATAAATATTCGCAGGGAAACCCTGAAGGGGAAGCGATCTCAGGGCGAAGAAAGCAAAAGGTGAAGATTACGTTACTGTTACCTTCAAGGGCAAGGGGATAACATTTTGGAATACTGCCTTCCTATTCATTTGTGCAGTAACCGCTATGAGGACGCAAATTGCTGTGGAAAAGTTTT
>NC_089782.1:13168537-13181037 GCF_040412425.1 Macrobrachium rosenbergii
ATGCAGCCACTCGAGCCAAATGATAAACCAAGACGAAGAGAGTTTGCAGTTAACTTGCAGGAACGAATTTCTAAGGATGAAACTTTCCCCAACCGAGTATGTTTTAGGGAAACCAAGCACACATTATGTGAGAATCTGGGGATCAGAACATCCCCATGTGACTAGGGATCCTCATTGAAATAGTCCAAAGGTGAATGTGTGGTGTGGGATCACGTGCAATCAAATCATTGGTCCATTTTTCTTCAGCGAGACATCAATTACTACAGATGATTACCTTGACCTTTTGACTGAAATTGTGACACCAAAACTAGATGACTTGCGACCAACCATCATTTTCCAGCAAGATGGTGCACCACCACATTGGGGACTGCATGTTTGTGGGTTTCTAAATGAAACATTTCCAGACCTGTGGATTGGAAGGGATGGCCCAATTCCCTGGCCATCTCGTTCACCAGATATCGCTCCCCTGGACTTGTTTCTATTGGGTTATGGGAAAGATATCATGTATCGAACAAAGACACAGGGCATCGCAGATCTCAAGCAAAAGATCACTAATTCATTGCCACTATTGATGAGGCTATGCCACAGCGAACATGGCAAGAAATCAAGTACTGTCTTGATGTACCTTGTGCAACTAAAGGTGTCCATATAGAGGTGTATTAAATAAGGTAAAAAACTTCAATATCTACTTCTCATTTTGTAATAGGTTCCACATATTTGTCTGTTCATTTGCTTTTGTAATATATTTTTTTAATATGTAAAGAGAATTTATGGACACCCTATATATATATATATATATATATATATATATATATATATATATATATATATATATATATATATATATATATATAAACAGAATTAGATAGGTCGATATATACATAATATATATATATATATATATATATATATATATATATATATATATATATATAATGTATGCACACATAAATGTATATGTATGTATGTATATATATATATACATATATGTTTATGTATGTATGTATATTATATATATATATATATATATTATATATATATATATATATATATATATATATATATATATATATATATATATATTATATAATATATATATATATATATATATATATATATATATATATATATATATATATATATATATATATATATAGCAGAATTAGATAGGTCGATATTAAACGCTGACGCACCTGTGGCGTCTGATATTTTATAAGACACTTGGCCAATTTTCTGTACCTTTCCTTATTCACATCTCTAAAGCTCTGGTGGAGAAGATGAAAATTAATGCAGCCGCTCGTTTATTAACCTTCACGTTAGAAGCTGTTTCAACAATTAACTCATCATTATCATCAAATCAGCGGCGACTCTGCAACAAAATGCAATCATTTTTTATTTACAACCTTGGCCTTAAAAGACGAAATTCAACGTAAAAAGCAGAAATAAAAATGTTGGGTGAAAGTTAGCAAAGAAACGAGACTGTTCAGAGAGAGAGCTGGGCGGTCTGCCAGGAAGCTTTCAAAACAATACTTTGCACAAAAACGCATCTCTCTCTCTCTCTCTCTCTCTCTCTCTCTCTCTCTCTCTCTCTCTCTAATGTATATATATATATGTATATATATATATATATATATATATATATATATATATATATATATATATATATATATATACACACACACATATATGTACGTATGTATGTGTGTATGTGCTAGATTGTAGAATTTTACTCGTAAGACAATTGCAATGCTAACGTAACCAAATTATGTGTTCGTCTAAAGATATTCCGTTTTTAAGGTCCCGAATGAGGACTTGACAAGGAACACTTGATTTGCTTACCATTCAGGAATTCCGTTTGATGATGCGGCGATGCAGACATCTTTAACTAATAGCTCTGGACACAATCTGTAAATTAGAATCATATATAATAAAATGATCAGTCATATTCAAAAGAAGGCTACGATAAGAAAATTTTTTTGTTTTGTAGTAAAAGCACTTAAACTACGAGTGATTGAATGGATCCAGAACTACGAGTGATTGAATGGATCCAGGGTATTTAGGTGTGAAGCTGAGTGCTTAACCAGGAACTTTACTTTGCACTATAAAGACAAATCAAGAAATATTAGCGGGATAAATGTTTGGTGTGAAGTGTGGTAGTCCGAAATAAAATTAACATTTGTGAAAAGACAGTAAAAGAAGACATAAAACAAATAGGCTTTAAGTTGAATTTGCAAACCTAAATTTTATGGAGAAAAAATCTGATTGTCTTAAATATAGGAATTTCACCCATATACTTAACTTGGAGGGACCTCTGTCACTCATTAAAAGATGAATAACAAGGATGCGCACGCGGTGGCCACAGTAAATTGCACAACTTAGTTCTGGAATAAACTGGTGGGCTATGTCAGTACCCCCAGTTCTAACTCCTACTTTCAATTTAAATACTTGGAATTATGATTCCTACCTTAAATAACCTCTAGTTTTAAGTCTCCTTGAAAACTTATCTGTACTGGGTTATTTCAAATAGCTACCCTCTACGATGTCCTCTTTTAGCTAGAAAATAGGCCCAGGATTTCTACAATGTAAAAATAAAAAAAACACTTGTCAGATTACCAGCTATTCGCGTAAGTTTAGCTGCGACCCTATATAGCTAAGGTAATTTTTGTTTGCGTCCCACGCCTTCCCCTAAGTTACTATATCCATTTCAGGGACCGCGAGTCATCGTTTTTCTCAAATATCTTTCAAACTTTTATTTGATCGAAATGGTACTTTGACAGTGTACAAGACACCTCCAGCTAATTTTTGGTAATATAATGCTTATCAAATAGAGTTAGTTAATGCGTTTACTCTTGACTTTTACAGGCAAAGTCGCATGAGTCAGCAAGACTAATCCACGTAATCGAACGTCCGCTATCCCCCATAGACAGGAGAGGCGGGGGGCCGAAAATAGAGAGGCCAGGAAAGTGGGTTGAAGGAGGGATGAAGAGGGGAAGGGAGAGGGAGGGATGAGATGGAGATAACGGACGTTCTAATGCATAGTTTGGCAATGCTTGGCAACACCATGTAAGTCAAGAGTAAACACCTTAACTAAAACCATTTGACAATGTACTACATTACCAAAAATTAACGGGGGGTGTTGTACATTGTGTCAAAGTACCATTTCGATCAAGTAATAACGTGGAAAGATATTTGAGAAAAACGATGCCTCGCGGTCCCTGAAATGGATAGTAGTGCTCTATAAACGAACTTCCTTTGCAAAGTCCTTTAATCGGTCCTCATCTATTGAAGAGTGAAACAGCATCTCATAAACTTACCAGTCATCATGAAACTCCGGACTTGCAGTATAACCTTTTCATGTTCTACTTTATAGCATTGTCCTAGGTAACAGCCATCACAGGTTAAATATTCTATTAAGACATTATGACACAGCCTACTGCATAGGTGACAACATAGTTATTTTAAAAGCAGGATAGGTAATTATGGACTTACCTAACAATAGCAAACCTGACTAAGTGATAATTGTTTCTATGCTCCACGACCAGTTTGATGGCTAGCAAAAAAATCATGGGTTTTAAGAAGGAAAATACTGAAAGCTGCTTCGTCTTCTTAGTAAATTTTGAAATTGTTACCTACGTATCTAACCTAGAAACGTCCTTCGAAA
Source organism: Macrobrachium rosenbergii (assembly GCF_040412425.1). Classification (NCBI taxonomy): domain Eukaryota; kingdom Metazoa; phylum Arthropoda; class Malacostraca; order Decapoda; family Palaemonidae; genus Macrobrachium; species Macrobrachium rosenbergii. Next base: position 13,172,199 of record NC_089782.1, read on the forward strand.
GGATTAAGGAAGGGTTAGTCAACGTCTTTTCAAGAAATTCCATGCATAAATTAGCTAGGATAGGCAAGAGGTGGGGGGGACCTCATTATCATATCGAAATGCGTTCAATACGTCTCCACTCAGCATAAAGAAAAAGGTTGCGTCTAAACCTAATTCAATCAGAGAGTGAAATTCATTCATTGGTACGGGTGTGGTGAAGAAGATGCCTGAGGATGCTCTTCATTGAAGGTCTTCTGTGCCTTAGACACAAATGTTCCTCCACGGTGCTCTGAGATCCTTCAGCCACAACCTCCTAAGCATCCAGAGCGGAAGTAGTCGAGAAGAAATTACGTGAACGCTTGGAAATGCGAGATTGTAAAATTGAAGAACTAATGTGACATTGCCACCACACCGCGTACTATTGCCTCTCCTCTCTCATCACAGGTGTCTGTGACGCAGATGCCATTGGAATTACGTCAATGAGACCCCATCCTCTCTTGAGTTCTATACGTTTAGGGGTAGAGCGTCTTGCAGATAACGGCGGGGTCCCCTTGTGCAACACGTATTCATGCTCCTATTTACATATTTGTAATCAGATCTAAGTATGTGTGTACCCGTATATATACATGTTTTATATGACATTTATGCATGTCCGTGAAAATGGTACATATTTAGTCAGTGTACTTTACCAATCTGTTTGTGGTCCTAGTTCCTTCTCATGAGACGTTTTACATCATAGCTGATCATTAACATAACTGTTGCTCACTCTTATAGTTATAAGTGTCTTGAGAATCACAGAAACATTACCCCTTTATCAAAATTTAACGTGTTGACATCACGGATAAAATTGATAACTTACGCTTCTGTTCAGTATGAAAAAGGCCACAGTGGTATGAGGAAGATAGAAAGATCGCTGTTTTATATTTCATCGTGTAGTCTATCATTGTGGATCCTTTCTATGACTAAACATGCACATACGCCCACACATACACAAACACACACATGTGTGTGTATATACATACATATATATATATATATATATATATATATATATATATATATATGTATATATATATGTGTGTGTGTGTGTGTATAGGTATATATATGCATTGCATGCAAATCATTTTACCACATGATATAAATTATTGTTATTCCAAATAGCAATCAAAGGAAGGAATGAGTTTCATCACTCAAGTAGACAAGAACTCACATATGCTATGATCCGAGCTACGAGTACAGAGCACTTCCGACCACCTGTGAATTATATATCAGCACGCACATTAATATTTCTGGTATGCAAGCACAGCGAGTCAGGGGACCACGAATCTCGTAACGTCGTTAACGATCAAGCACTGTCACTTTTCACTCTTACCCAGTGTCAAGTCGAGTGTTTCGTAAGACTTTGTTTTGATAATTGTTTATAACAGCTTGAGAAATATTAGTTTTCAATTCCTTTTACAGATTGTTGTAATTTTAAAATGACGGACTCTAGCCCGGATTGATTCTTTACCAAATAAATAAAATTGTCCAGACAAAGACATATTCACGTCCTCCTCGCTTATGTTAGCTCGCTCGTCTACCGCACCGAAGGACAGTGAATGACTAAGATATATATTGTTGTCATATCCGTACAACCAACAGTATTATTACGCACGCGCGCGCGAGTGTTTGTTTTTGTATGTATGTGTGTGCGTGTGTACGTGGAACTTCGTGTAAGGTGTGGATCTTATACAAAATTTTGGAGCGAATATCCATACGGGAAGGTAGACGGCGACTTCTTCAAGGGACCATAAAACAGGTTCCATTCAGCCTTTGTCAAATAGATCAGCGAAGTTTTATCGCATTAATTTTAGTAAGCTTCCTCTCTTGGTTAATTAAAATCATAAATTCTTTTTTATATGTCCTGGAAACACGGAATAAAAACAACGAGTAAATAGTGTGCCCGGTGGTGTCCTGCGTTGTTGGTACCTATAGCGGTGCCAGAGGTACGATCATGACTAAGTTTAACCTTAAATAAAATTTAAAAAACTACTGAGGCTAGATGGCTGCAATTTGGAATGTTTGATGATTGGAGGGTGGATGATCAACATACCAAGTTGCAGCCTTCAAGCCTCAGTAGGTTTTAAGATCTGGGACGGACAGAAAAAGTGCGGACGGACAGAAAAAGCCACCTCAATAGTTTTCTTTTACAGAAAACTAAAATTGGAAGACCTTGAAAGTCATGTGTATGATATGGCTGGAGGCTGCGACACGGATGGATTTGAAAAATGAAGAAACAGTGACGCTATTTTTTCTTCGAAGGTCTTGTATCTGTGCTGTGATGACCACGTGACCTTCATTTCCAAGGGCACATTCCATAAAAAAAGGATTTATATTCCCGAGTCGATTACGTTGCTGTTTCGCGGGTGTCGCCTGTTTATGGCTACTCCTTTTAACCCTCGTTATTTTAAATAAAATTTTAATTCGCCCTACTGTAGCTGAAAATTTTGGAAATAATGGCAGGTACACTTTAGAACGAGATTCGTCAAACCTTTTGATGGAAAGGGCCATATAGTATGTATTCTTAGATAACCAAAAAAATTCCCCATCTCTCTCTCTCTCTCTCTCTCTCTCTCTCTCTCTCTCTCTCTCTCTCTCTCTCTCTCTCTCTCAAAATATTTTGCTAACCTGCAGGTATATTTGAATCCTCCTTGTTGACTTAAATATAATATAGAAAATTACTATGAATATAAAAATGCTGTTTGAATGGCTGGTATATTTCTCTCTCTCTCTCTCTCTCTCTCTCTCTCTCTCTCTCTCTCTCTCTCTCTCTCTCTCTCTCTCTCTCTCTGTATTCTCCATGACTTTTACCTATATTTCCTCTCAGTGTTTTTACTGAAATTCACTGGCGACGTTCTGGAAGGGGACATTTTGACTGAAAGTCGTGGGGAATATTTTGACAGGGGGACGTTTTTACTTGCTGCTGTCAGGTCAACGCCCATTCGCTGGCGTATCAGCAGCCAGTAAACTCTTATGGAGACGTTCCAACTAATCATTGTTCAAGTAACCACTTCAAGATCGATATTCAGCATGTCTGTGCATTGTCTATATTTACCCGGCACTTGTAACTGTTCATTGTTAGTAAGCGGATAGGGAGTAGATTATTTAGAAACCCTGTTCACAGTTGTTAACCAGGTTATCAGAGCGCCAATATCCAAGTCCTCTTCAACCATAATTTATTTTTGTATCTAATAACCACAACAAATCGACCTTGTTTAACATAACACTCTAGTGACGAGATCGTATTTAGAATTATTAAAAAACTGAATTCAGGTTTGCGTTCAAATGTATTGCAGCTAAATTAGATAGCCAAGCTTAAACTAAGAACATGATAAGATAAGAAGAATTGTTAGATGTTTCCAACCCTGTTCTTGACGTTCGTCGACTTAGAGCTTTGAAGGTAAGGGTTAAGAATTAAAGTTTTGTTTACTGATCCATGTTTGCTATGTTTATGCAGTAATGGACTGAATCTGTTTGTTGCATGCAATACTTAGACTGTATCTGGGAAAAGATAACCTTAGCCTGGCAAGACAAAACAGTGTAAGGTAGATAATATAAAAAAGCTGTGCAATAGCGTCAGTATTATAAGTTTTGTCATGGAATATCCATTATCAGTCTTGCATTGTAAACTTATAGATCAAAGTAATGAGAAATATTTAACACAGTAATATACAAACTATTGTTTCAGAAGATTTTGACTTAAGGGTTTTTTGGCGAGACCTCAAGTATAGTAAAAAGGGATTGGACCAGAAATTTTTTAGATTTTTTATCGGGGTCCTTGGTGAGCAGTCAGTTCGCCACAATAATATTTACTTCTGGCAGAACGCTGAAGAAAATTCATAATAAACGGTACACCGTTACCATGTTAGTCCTTATTTTGAATGTTCTAAATTATTGCCCTTATTTAATCAAGGTTAGTCCCATGGTCATTATATACTTGCGTTTCAAAATTCTGCTTCAGGAAATAGTTCTCAAAACAAAAAATAAAAAACATATGTGATAAGCTGACAGAAGATGAAATAATATATGAATACAAAAACAAATCGAGGTCTACGTAAGACACAAATTAACGTAAAAACTTCACAGAGAGAAACACAAACAAAGTATATCAGAACGCAGACGTACACAAGTAACTACACCATCCAACCTGTGCACTTGAAATCCGGAGTCTTCAGCGAACGAACCTGGAAGACAACCGACCTGAACCACTTCTTGCATGACACTAAAACCTCCTCGCACCGTACGTTGAGCCTCTAACCGACGGATCAAACACGGAATTTATCGCCTCGGTCATTATTTACAACTCTTGTACAGGCGCTTTTACGATGTCTGCTGCACTTTCACTTGTTTCCTGCTCTACTGCTGGTGGAATTCGCAAGATTTTTTTCTGGTAAATAAAAAAAAAAAGCGTGAAACAATTAGAGAGGTAGGCTCTCTCTCTCTCTCTCTCTCTCTCTCTCTCTCTCTCTCTCTCTCTCTCTATATATATATATATATATATATATATATATATATATATATATATATATATATATATATATATACATACATATATATTTATATTTACATACATACATACATTTATATTTACAACCTATATTCCACATATTTATCACCCTCAAACCTTATGAGTTTCACCCGAAGTAGTGCAGAAAGCAAGTGAAAGTGCGGCAGAAATCGTTGAAGCGACATAATGACTGGATGTATTTACCGAGATAATATACTGTATATATGTATGTGTGTGTCTCTGTGAATTGTATGTGTATGCTTGTCTTTTACTGGGGCATAGTTTTCCAAGACGATTTCTGTGGTATACGGCATTATATTTACAGATGCATATACATCTCTCTCTCTCTCTCTCTCTCTCTCTCTCTCTCTCTCTCTCTCTCTCTCTATATATATATATATATATATATATATATATATATATATATATATATATATATATATATATATATATATATATATATATATATATATATATATGTTTATATATATATATATATATATATATGTTTGTGTGTGTCTCTGTACAAGAATAATGAAATGTGCCAACAACTGTTTCCTCACCTTGTGACGACATCATCAGGACTGGATGTATATGCATGAAAATACGTATTATATTTATATGAGGCTGACATTTTAGCAACAGTTAATAGGGTCGGCACATTCTTCATTCAATTGTCTAGCTTACAAAGAAAATATCCTCACTATTCTGGGTTGCAAACCAATTGGTTCTTCATCTGTATGTGTAGGGCGGGACGGAGATGTGGGATAGCCCGTTGTTGTCCTATCTTTCAGCGGGTGTGGGGTTCGGTATTTGTGTTTCCATTCCTCATTTGTTTCTGATAGAGGGGAGAATGTAGTCTGCATTTCCTTATATGTTGGTTGTCAGCACTTGTCAGTGGATGCTCGCAGCATCTGCTATTTGCCGGTGATGGATACTGGATTCTTTCTGAATTATTCCCATAACCTATAACCATGCCATATGCAAATACAAACCGTCCTTTTCACATTAATCTTGTCTGGCGGACTGCTGCTATGTATCGGCAAATAAACAGTAGTAATTATGCCTAAAAGAGCATGTGGGCATGGGGCTGAACCAGGTAACACCACCCCCCAGACTTTCTGAAGGAGGACCAGCTCGTGCAGTAAGTGCAATATATTGAACTAACGAGCCGCGACCTCTCTATACTGGGTTTCATCTTCAGTAATGGGCTGTCTAGAATTAGAGGCGACACGGATACGAATAAGGATTGACCGCCATCTTTTCTCGGGCAAGTTTGCATCCCTGATGTTAGTCATGGTGATAGAGAAACAAGCAGACATCCAGGAATTCTCAGCTCAAGGCCACAGATTCAAGGTGGGAGGTTTCCAAAACATGGAAAGCTTTGTGAAAGTCTCAGACATGAGTTTTGTACGTGTTCTTTACATCCGCCATGGGTCTTCCCAGCGCTTTCACTTGAACAGCTTTGAATTAAGGGCCAATACTACCTCTGTGTTCCTCGTTTATTGTCATTAGTAGGTAGCTTTAAGCAGTTTTTTTTAATTGACAAAAAAGTCCGTAGTTACGACTCCTATAATGTCCGGGATATTTTAATCTCAGCGATCATTTACGAGATGTTTTGGCTAATTTATTGAATTATGACAAATGAATATATGCAGTAAACATGCCTGCATGCTTATACGATTATACATAATTACATATACATGCATGTGAAGACATACTCACTTATACATAACATAATGCATATACTTGTATACGTTCTCATATATATATATATATATATATATATATATATATATATATATATATATATATATATATATATATATATATATATATATATATATATATACACACACACACACACACTCATACAATTAACACTGAATCTTTGCTTTGTACAACGTATAACATTTATGGTTTATTGAGTCGTGGGTATGTATGTAGAATCTGACAATAAAATTTAGAAAATCTATCCGTAATTGTTTTTCTAGCCCAAGTATATTTGTTTAAATCGCAACTCGCTTGCCGCGGTAGTCCTAAAGTCCTATTCACCTCTGTGGCTCTGTCTTCACATACCTCCCAGTAACTTTTTCCTTCCGTGAGGAATAAGTTGATAAGAAACACTGCTTTCACATATAGCGGTTGTATCAAGAAAGAAGTGTGCTGGGCGTTTTGCTGCGTCAGCACCCTGTACCGCATTGTAATACCAGATAACCATCGGTGAATATAACAATGCATTTACTGCATACCTGTGGTATAGCTTTTGCGTCTGTGCATTTAGTGATTACACTCGATAGTTGAAAATGATGAATTCTACTTCTAAGCATCACGTAACAGGGCCCTCACTTTTTTAACATTCCTCAACTGCTGTTTGTGCAAGCATGCATGAGTTTATTTAATAGTTGATCCGTGTAATGATTTATTCACCATTATCTATATTTTCCCATATTTTCTTATCATCTCGGTTTTTAATCTTTTTCCACATAGTTTTTCTGATGTTGATACTTACATAACAGCTGAATGGTCTTGTTTACCAAAGGCACGTAAGTGCATGTTGGATAATGGTAATCTTCCCCTTCAGTTTTCCGTGATACGAAGAGAAAACTATTATATATTATGATCATACACACAGAAAACACGCACAAATTTACTTATTTATATCGTAAAATAGCCTTACTATAATTACAGATGTAGTTTACCGCGTATATATGTTACAGGTAATATGTGAAATCTCTAGGGAATTTGTGAAATGAGCAACTTGCTTAGGAACATTTGATCCCCGAGGGCTAGTGCTAAACACGGCAAAACAGTGATTCATCTACACTGATTCTCTGTTTTGTACTAGCCCCTGTGGGATCAAATGCACTTAGGGACATTTGATCCCCCGGGGGTTAGTACTAAACACGGCAAAATACATTTGACCCCCTGGGCTAGTATTAAACACGGCGAAACAGTGTAGATGAATCATTGTTTCGCCGTGTTTAATACTAGCCCTCGGGATCAGTGTTCCTAAGCGAGTTGCTCAGTTCACAAATTCCCCAGGGATTTCGTGAAATCCCTGATTTCACATATTCCCTGTAACATATATACGTTAAAGAGAGATAGGCAAGCAGATATAGATAGAAAACTTACCAGTCAACTCCATAAATCAAAACGTCGAGGTTTCACCTGAATCAAGGAGGAAGTTATATGTCATGTGCTGTGATAAGCTCTAGAGTATATCATTCCCATATCCTGGTCAGTCATTCGAGAATTCACACCTGTGTTATCGTCAATGCAGATTCATTGGGATTCATTAGGATATACCTATTTATCAATCGCCTTGCGACGTTCCAAGCGATACCTGATGTTCCGTTAGCAAATTTATAGGCTTAAATATATATATAATATATATATATATATATATATATATATATATATATATATATATATATATATATATATGTGTGTGTGTGTGTGTGTGTGTGTGTGTGTGTTTATAGACATGCATACATACATATATATAAAACTGTAACCATATGATACAGTGGAGACAGTACTGCTTTGTTTCTTTCGTTGTTAATCCCAGTGCCTTCATTAATATCAACAAAGTGTACCATTCTTTTCAGATCTGTTTGCATAAAAACCATAATTACTTTACAGTCCTTGAGCTTTAATCTCTTGTGAATGTGATTCATTCTTCTGAATTTTCTAATGCTTATTTTCCATCACTTTCACATAAATATCTGCTGTCTCCTAATTCTTCCTCTAACCATACGCTACCTGTCTGTTCCTTAAAAAGGTTTCTTACCAACCTTGTCTATTAGATCTAATTGAGTCATTTTGGAACAGTCTACAGCTCTCTTCATTACCTCTCCTCAAAGCCTTCCAGAATCGATGAAACATAAAGTTTTGATAGTGTTCAGAATTCAATCTAGCATAATTATTATAGTATTTATTTTCTTCTTTTTCCCACGTTGAGTCCTAAAATCAAACTTGATATACCCAATAACGAAGTGTGTTTTCGCCTTCACCATTCATGACGAAATTCTTAGTATGACCATTGATACACGATTTATCAAGCGTATTGTTTTGTTGGGACTGTAATTATCAAGTTTATCAAACATTCACATGTCCATTTTACTGTTTTATACTTACTATGGCATAATAGCTTCTGTTTTCACAAAATGCGGTTGAGATCATTTCACTGGCATATCAGTTGCTCAGTAAATCATCGCAAATGAGGTCATTAACACTTTATAGCGTCGTGGCACCTAAATGTCCTTCAGCCTTTTATATATATATATATATATATATATATATATATATATA
>NC_089782.1:13486037-13703109 GCF_040412425.1 Macrobrachium rosenbergii
TCCTAGGAAACAAGGAAGTCTTTGGCCTGTGGAATCCAGAACAAAAGGGGTGGCATATAAATGTAGAGGAATTGACAGCAATTCATTGGGGATTGCAAGCATTTGCAACAGAGGTATCTGGAAAGACAGTGACTGTCCACTCGGACAATACCACGGCGCTGTCCTATGTCAAGAAACGGGGGAACTCATTGGTTTACCCTTTGCCAAGCAACAAGAGCCCTTCCCATTTAGGCAAATTGAAATCAGACTCAGATCCTAACCAGGTTCATTCACAGGAAGTGCAATGTATTAGCGGACATACGTAGCCGCCAAAAGCCAGTTTTCCCCACAGAGTGGACTCTAGGCCTCCTAGTGTGCCTAGAGTTATGGAAACTGTGGGGAAGGCCAGTTCTAGATCTGTTTGCGACCTCAGAGAACCATTGCCTTCCTCAGTATTGTTCGCCAGCCCCTGATCCACAAGCATGGGCGAGGGACACAATGCTCATAGGTTGGTAGGACAACGACCTTTATGCTTTTCCCCCCATTCAAGATGGCGATGGAAGTCATAAACAAGCTCCGGAATTGCCGAAATGTAATGATGACCTTAGTACCACCATTCTGGCCAGCACAGGAACGGTTCCTGGACTTGCTGGAACTTCATGACAGAATATTTCCAACCTCGGCTGTTGCCTGAAAACCACTATTTACTCAGACAACCTCATTGCAGGCGGTCCCACCAAAGACTGTCCACTCTGGTTCTGACCTCATTCAGAGTGTCAGCAAATTGGCATGAGCAAAAGGATTTTCAAAGGCAGTTGCAGACACTAATGCTCATTGCAGACAACAATCATCAAGCAAGATACTTCAGGCCAAGTGGACAGCCTTACATGACTGGTGCAAAAGACGTAACGTCTCATCTTCTAAGACGACTTTAATGGAGATTGGTGATTTCCTGCTCTACTTGAAATCTTACAGAGGTCAGTCTTCCTCAACCATTAAGTGCTACAGGGCAATGTTGATCTCAGTTTTTAGACATGGGGAATAGATCTCACTTCTAATAAAGATCTGTCAGATCTCATCAAGTTGTTTGACACGACTAAACAGAAGGAAGAAAAACTGGTAACCTGGAATCTGGACGTAGTCATTAAGTAGCTTTCGCAACCACGTTTTGAACCTCTTCAGTCAGTCTCTTTGCGGGACCTCACAAGAAAGACTTTGTTCCTAGTAGCGTTAGCGCTGCTAAGCATGTACAGTAAGTGAGCTACACGCTAGACAAGAAAATTGGATTGTTTCAGGGTAACACAATTTGTTCCTTCTAGGTCCTAAGGATGTAGAAAGGCTTCTCTGCCCTGTAAGGGCATTAAAATACTATTTGCTAAGAACAGAAAAGATCTTTGGTGTTTCGAGCAACCTTTGATGCTCAGTAAAGAACCCCTCTCGCCCTATGAGAGATCTGATAGTAAAGGCTCACTCACAGATTAAGGAGGATGTGTTACCTTTAGTAAAGGTAAAAGCTCGTGAAGTGACGGCGGTAGCCACATCCCTGGCTTTCAGACATAATTGGTTTATTTCCACTATTATCCAAACAATGTTTTGGAAATGCAAATCGGTGTTTGCATCACATTATGTGTGTGAAATTGAAACTGTTTATGAAAATTGCAGTACCTTGGGTCCAATTTCGGTTGCTGGTACGGTGTTGGGAGGAATGTAGGAAGTCTTCCTTCAATCCTTTCATCTTTTGCCTTGATTAACAGAGGCAAGTTGTAGGGGAGCCTGGGGGTATTATGTACTTGGAGTGCCCTCCAGTTTATCTTTTAATGGTTGGGTAATGGTTTTTAATTGTTGGCATTAGGCGACGGCTGCATTGTTTGTTCTCTGGTTTTATTATATGGTACTGTGCCCAGGGCAGGGGCAACATTTTTAATTCTTTATGTGCAATCGGATACTCCTTCACAGCAAAGAATCCCCCTGATTTAGCCTGCGACCCCTGGCTATACGGCCACGCCTCTACAGGTTGAGATGAACGCCATCCAGAGGCAGTACCTTCCTGTAGCAGCTCTCTCAACAGGTAAGGAACCAGCAAGCATTTTACAAATGCTAGCAGTTTTTCTGTTTCCTTTACATTGCAGTTATTATGGATTGGAGTAGATAATCCATGCATCCCACCTCCTGCAGTGTGGGATTCAGCTATGTAATTACTTGGCAAGTTGCTTATATAAAAATGACATTTTTATAATAAAATAAAGTTTTATATATACTTAGCAAGTAAATTACATGATCAAAGCCCTCCTTCCTCCCCTCGCATGTATAGAAAGGCATAAACATATTGATATCATTTGCTGAGGTGGTTCCTCTCTTACCTGAAAGTGGGCAGGGTCAGTCACCTAGCCAAAACAAAAGTAGCGCCGCCACGAATTTCAAAATTCTAGCTGCCGACGAGTAGGAACTTATAGGTATGTAATTACTCGGTAAGTATATATGAAACTTTATTTTATTATAAAAATGTCATTTTGCTGTTCTTACATTAATATCTGAAAATTAGTAAATCATATATTTATCATATAAAACAAATAAACACATGTTACATATGCATAATATTCTCACTCTCTCTTATCTCAGAAAGTAAAACAAAAAAAATACAACTCACTCTCTGACTACGTATGCACAAAGCATCCAAGCTACAAGCTTTGCGATTGGCTATTTCCAATTCTTTCAGCCAATAGCGTTTCATCATGGAGAGAGGGGGGGAAGGTTGCCACGAGCTCTGTAATTGGCTAATTCCAACTCCTCCAGCCAATAAAAAAAAATTGTAACGTGCATGTGTATGCATGCTTGCACTCATTCGATGATGGCTTTGTGAACTTTCTGGAGTTTCATATTTTTAAAGGATATACAGTATTTAGTTCATTAGAGGATATACAGTATAAAGTTCCGAGAGAGAGAGAGAGAGAGAGAGAGAGAGAGAGAGAGAGAGAGAGAAGCGCTGGACTGAGTTTTGTGTATATCGGTTAAAAAATTTATATCTTTCTATCAACCACTCTCCTTTCTATCTATCTATCTATCTATCTATCTGTCTATCCATCTCTCACATTTTACATATCCTTTGGTGTGAGAGAGAGAGAGAGAGAATAGAATTTGCCCAGGTGCTGCCCCCTTCACATGTCAATATGTCAAGATGATTGACAGACCGTCATCCCTCCCCCTAAAGTCAGAGACAGAAAAAGACTGGGAAAAATGAATTAAATGATATTTTGCTCTTCATACATTAACGTTAATATTTGAAAATTGGTAAACCATTTATTTATTGAACTGAGGTGTTAATGTACATTGGTAAGCTGTTTTGTGATTTTGTGGGATTTTAATTTAGCATTTTATTGAAATTTTTTTGTTTACATTAATATTTAAAAATTAGTAAATAATTTTTTCATCATAAAAAATATATTTAGTCTTGAAAATAAAATGAAAATACTGTAGTTGTGAATATTGCTCTGTGAAAAAATTCGCGAATTAGTGAATTTTCTGTGATATATTTAGAGGTAAGTTCCACAGAAAAACCTGCGAGTAACTGAAGCCGCAATTGCAAATCCGCAATTAAGCGGGAACCCACTGTATAGTCAATTTCTTCCTCTTCTTTTAACGCTGGCATCGTTGTAATCTCAGCTGCAGTCAGTAATTCCACCACATCATGGTGATGATGTGTATGTTGTAGAAAGATGTTTGTGTCCAATTATAAACTTTCCCACTAAGAACGATGAACTCCATGGAGACTATCTTGTATCCACTGTCATACAACTGGGAACCCTCCAAAAGTAATTATGTAGACGAGTTCTCGCAGACCTTAGTGATTCTGTAGCTTCTACAAAAGACTGCTGTGGATGTTTGCATTGGAACCACCATCTAGTCATCGGGAACTGGTTTCAAGTTACACTTTGTAGCTGTCACATCTTGTATCAATTGAAATTCACAACACCCTAAAGCTATATATCTTATGTAAACCCCTTATTGTCACAAACATATTTAATATGGACCAAAGTGCATCTGTCCTTGTAATCTGTAGCTGAAGATTGAAACTTACTACCCATTATGTACATGTACTTTCTACCCACTCTAACATCACCACTGAGTTATTATATGTACAAGGAAAAGGTCTTATTATATAACTGCATAAAAGTTCATTATCACTTGTCAGAATTTCAACAATTAACCCTCTGTCTGACAAATATACTGTTATTATCTCATAATCTCTGTATAAATCACTACCTGTGAAAATTATGTTGGACCCCCACTTTTAGGCTGTACCCTTTAACCCTCTAACGCCGAGCCTCTATTTACAAAAACGTCTCCCGTATGCCGGCGGCGTTCAGGAGTTAGCGCCGAAGCGGAAAAAAAGTTTTTTTAAAAAAATCACAGCATGCTTAGTTTTTAAGATTAAGAATTCATTTTTGGCTCCTTTTTTGTCATTGCCTGAAGTTTAGTATGCAACCATCAGAAATTAAAAAAAAAGTCATTATCATATATAAATATTGAAATATATGACAGCGCAAAAAAAAATGTTCATATATAATTTTATACAAATCGCGCTGTGAGCAAAACGGTTAAAGCTAACGGGTTATTTTTTTTTTTTGTATTGTACACTAAATTTCGATGATTTTGGTATATAACAAATTGTAAAATGATCAAAGCAACACAGAGAAAATACTATCACAAAATGATGCATGAATTAAATGAAGCAGACGTAAAAATGTTTTTTCAAAAATTCACCATAAATCGAAATATTATGCTAGAGACTTCCCGTTTGTTGAAAAATGAAGCTAATTGATTGAATATTACTAGGCTGTAAGTGTTTTAGCTTACAATTGCAGTTTTTGTCCATTTCAGTTGACCGAAGGTCGAATTTTTTCTATTTATCGTGATTTATATGAAAATATCTCAAAACTAATAAAAGCTACAACCATGAGTTATTTTCTGTTGTATTCTACATGAAATTGCGCACATTTCCATATATAAAACTTTATGTAACGACTAATATAAAACGGTGCAAACATTATGACAACGTGACTGAAAGAATTTCTGGCGGATGTAAGGAAAATGTTTTTTCAAAAAATTCACCATAAATCGAAATATTGTGCTAGAGACTTCCAATTTGTTGCAAAATGAAGGTAAATGATTGAATATTACTAGAATGTAAGAGTTTTAGCTTACAATTGCGTTTTTACCATTTCGGTCAAGTCAAAGTTGACCGAAGGTTGAAATTTTGGCAGTTATCGTGGTTTATATGAAAATATTTCCAAACTGATAAAAGCTACAACCATGGGTTGTATGTTGCTGTATTTACATGAAATTGCGCACATTTTCATATATAAAACTTTATGTAATGGCTAATATAAAACAGTGCAAAACTTACGACAAAATGACGAAAGAATTTCTGAAATTTTCACTCAGTTACTCTTGCTGGGCGTAAGGAAAAAGTTTTTTTCAAAAATTCACCATAAATCGAAATATTGTGCTAGAGACTTCCAATTTGTTGCAAAATGAAGGTAAATGATTGAATATTACTAGAATGTAAGAGTTCTAGCTTACAATTGCGTTTTTCGACCATTTGGGTCGAGTCAAAGTTGACTGAAGGTTGAAATTTTTTGTAGTCGACGTATGGTACGTCCACTTGGCACCCAACAGACAATTTTAGTCAACGTATGATACATCCAGTCGGCGTTTAAGGGTTAATAGTTTTACCACAAAAAGTGCATTTAGTCATGAAAATGATATGAAAATACAGTAATTAGTGAATATTTCTCAGTGAAAAACACCGCGAATGGGCGAATTTTCCATGAATCGGTAGATACGTTCCACAGAGAAATCCACGAATACATGAGTCCGCGAATCGTGAGAACTCAAATATGGGGGGTTTACTGTATATGTACATAACAAAGTATGTTATGACAAAGTGCCTGCAAATATCAAGTAATGGAATATGAATAAAAAAAGATAATTATGTAATTTATAATTTATACAACCAACCTAATAAAAATTGTGACATTGATAAACTTAAAGAATTATTTAATAATGCCAAAGAACCTACATTAATAGTAGGTGATTTTATTGCCCACAACCCAATAGGGGATTGTAATTGTACAAACTCAAATAGAGCAGGAAGTGAAATAGAAGAATTCATAGATTCAAACGACTTGTGCTGTGTAAATGATAACGAAATCAGCACATATTTTTCAAAAATATATGGAACTTTTTCCTCAGTAGACTTAACTCTGTGTACAACAAGCATAGTAGACAGATTGGATTGGAATACAGTTGATGACTTGCACACCAGTGATCATTTTCTAATATTAATTTCATTAATACAAAATAATCCCGCCAAGCATGTCCTTCAATATAACATTTGTAAAGCAGATTGGGAACTGTATAAATTCCACACCAGGAATATCCCACCATTTGAGTATGTACAAGATCATAATGAGACAAATAGATTTCTTGCTGATTTTATTAAAAATGCTGCTGATAAAGCAATACCAAAATCAAAATCTCATTCAGCAAAACACAAAGTCCCATGGTGGTCTGAAAAACTAACAGAATTAATAAAAATAAAATACCCCATTGGAAGACGATGAGATAAATTGAATAGAAAGTTCAGTAAAATAAATTAAACATTACTAATATTTGAAGAAAATTTACAAAAACTAACTTTATTATTATTAGAAATTGATATATTAAAACCTCTATATAAGAAAATATCTGCAAAATGTAAAAAAAAGAAGTAATTCAAGAAGAATCATTTCATGGAGGAAATATGTATCAGATCTCTCTAATAATACTCCCATACAAAACATACAGGAAAAATTACGGAAAATAAATGGTACCCATGTTAAACACCTAGACATGCCATACTAAAAGATGGGAAAAGAATACTTGATCCAAAAGAAAAATGTAATGTAATAGGAGAAAGCTTAGCAAAAGTAAGTAGTGATAGAAATTTAGATGTACACTTCCGCATAAAGAAAAATAGTATAGAATTAATAACAATAAATATGTAAACCATAGATGTGTAAAGTCACCAAATCGGGCGCCAGGATAGTGTTTCGGGCGGCGCCATTAATTAAGTCTCCGCTGAGCTTGTTTTCTTTGGTGACTTCGTTTTCTTCAAGTTCAATTAGTCACGCCTAAAACGTGCCAGATCACGCATTTTAATCATTTTTACTTTATGGTATTTATACGAATGTCACACATTGTGTATCACATGTTTCTTCATTCACAGGCATCAAGACTGTATCATCTATATTGTAGCTCTGTATGTTTTGTATTGTAATTTGTACTCGTTCACTGCATATTATTGTTTATTGTTTCGACCTCAGGTCACAGTCAATTCCATTGTCTCTCACGCGGCGCCAGTCGGCCGCAATATAAGCTGCCTGGATCTGTAATAAAGTAGCAGTAACTTTACCTGCTCGTTTCTTTGACACCTTACAGTGGTGACCCTCGAGTATCCCGGAGCCATTAGCGGACTCTCACACGACTCAGTCTTGGCTCCAGGATTTCTCCAAAACGCTCTTAGCGGCCTAAACACGCGCTGTAACCAGCGTTTGAGCGTGCTGACTCTCGCGGGCGTACCCCCACCAGCCGCCACTAGCGGAACCACACGGCGCACGAGTGCGACACGACGCGAAAATTTTTACTCCAGTAAGGGGTCAAAGGAGCGAGCATAGACGCGATATCCCCTCCTTCATGCAGTTAAACGCGACCCGCTGACTCGAGGTTTACCTACCTCCCATCACAGCCGCCGCCCCCCCGCATCGGTGGCCCTCCCGCAACTCCACACCAGCGCCCCGAACACACGACGGCGGCGGGCACACACCGCGGGCACGCCCTCACCGTAGAAGCTGCCGCCACGCAGGGGAACCCATCGATGTGGCTACGCAGGGTGGAGAGCCACTTCAGAATCGCGACCTCACGGACGCAAAATCCTACAGGCCGACACAGTGCTCAACGCCCTTCCGGAGGACGTGTACAGAAAACTCATCTCGCGAGTACCAAACACACACCTCACATACAGCACCACAAAAAGTTCCTCCTCAAGCTTGCTCCTGCCCATCGCCGAGCCGGCCGCCGTGCTATCGACCAATAATCCACGCCACCACCAATCCAAGAGACGCTGGGCATGGTCGTAGATCTCCTGTCAATACCAGTCTTGGGTGGCACAAACAAGCGCAGGAGATAAGCTTCATACGGGAAATCTTCCTTCGCCAACTCTCTCCGGAAGTACGCAACCAGATCGCTCACCCCTACACCATGCCTGTCGAGGACCTCATAGAGGCGGCACAACACTTCACAGACTCCGGCAAGGCTTCACAGCGGCTAAACCGCCACACAGCCGGTCAGCTCCGTCCCAGCCTGAAGAGGACGAGCAGCCCGTCAACGCCATCGCCAACAGGCGCCCACCGAACCACAGCAGACGGAGGTCCCCGGCTTGTCGCTACCACAAGTGGTTCGGAAAGGACGCCCGAAACTGCCTGCCGCCCTGCTCGTTCAACCCGCTCAAAAACGGGGTGGCGCGCCAGCAGGACAGGCCGCCATGCCAGCCGAAGAACCCAGGGCCTCAAAAACAGTAGGTTTTACGCCCGCGACACCGTCTCCGGCAAGATGATGCTGGTCGACACAGGAGCCTTTAAGTCGGTCTTCCCAGCATCCAGAGAGGACCGCAACCAGACACCAGACCCGCCGCTTCCTGACGGGCCGCCAACGGAACCCCATCCTCTCCCACGCACCAGGCTCCTGTCGATCTCCATCCTGGCCAGAGTTACTCCTGGGACTTCATCGTCGTGACGAAACCCCACTCCTGGGGGCCGATTTTCTGGCGCACTTCGGCCTGCTGAGTCGACGTGGGGCGCAGCGCCCTCGATACCGACTCCTGCCGGTCTCTCCCGTTAACGGCGGGACCCAGACCCACCATCAGCGCCGTCGCCCCACCAGTATGCACACCTTCTGTCGGAGTTCCTGAGGTATTTAAGCCCGAAGCCGCTAAGTCCCCGGGCCCCAGCCAAGCACGGCATATACCACCATATAGTGACTAAAGGGCCCCGACATGCGAAGTTCCGCAGGCTTCCCCTCAGCGCCTTCAGGAGGCGAAAAAGCATTCATGAGATGGAACAGATGGGCATCTGCAAGAAAGCCTCCAGTCCATGGGCCTCTCCACATGGTGCAGAAAACCGACGGCTCCTGGAGACCCCATGGGCGACTACAGGCGGCTCAACATTGCAACGGAGCCCGGCCACTACCCCCTCTGCCCATATGCAAGACCTCACAGCCTCCTTTCACGGGCCAAAATATTCACTAAATTGGACCTTCTTAAATCTTATTTCCAGGTACCTGTTGCGCCAGAGGACATACCAAAGACAGCCATCATCACGCCCTTCGTCCTATGTGTTCGCCTTCTCCACCTTCGGGCTGAGGAACGCCGGGCCACCTTCCAGCGGCTCATGGACAGCATCCTGGGGGACCTAAAATTCTGCGTCTGCTACGCCGACGACATTTCTCATATTTTCCAGGTCTCACAGCAAACACCAGAGGCACATCAAAGCAGTCCTCCAGCGCTCCAAGAAAACGGCCTCGTCGTCCGTTTAAACAAGTGTACCTTCAGCCCAGAAAGCAGAATTCCTGGGTCCGAGGTGTCTCCGACAGGCGTCCGCCTCTTACATCGAAGTGGCAGCCGTAGCCAAGTTCCCGACACCCACCTCCATCAAGGCCGTCCAGGAGTTCCTTGGGATGGTAAACTTCTACAGGCGGCCATCCCGGATCGCTGCACACCACGGCCCCTGACGGAAGTCCTAAAAGGTCAACCGAAGTCCCTGTCTTGGGGACCCAGCCAGCAGCAGCCTTTTCCTGACGGCCGCCCTCACCAAGGCAACCGCCTTGGCACACCAGGATCCCAAGGCTCCTCCAGCTGACGACAGACGCCAGTAACGTTGCCTGCGGTGCTGTTCTGAGCAAATCATCAACGGCGCCCCAGCCCCATCGCTTCTTCAGCAAGAAGTTCAGTCCCGCAGAGTCCCGCCACAGCACCTTCCGACAGGGAACTCTGCGCGATGTACCGCGCAGTTCGCACTTCAAGTTCCTCCTGGAGGGGACGCCCCTTCACAATCTTCAGACCACCAGCCACTGGTTCACGCCTTCACGAAGGGACGATGGTCTTCCAGACAGCAGCCACCTCTCAGCCATAGCCGAATTTACCTGTTCCGTCAGGTACCTCCCCGGCAAGAAAAATCCGTAGCAGACGCCTCCAGAGTCGAGTTGAACGCAGTGCAGCTGGGTGTAGATTACCAGGACCTTGCCAGAGAACAGGCCGCTGACCCAGAAACCCCAGCATACCGCACCGCCATCACATCCTCATGGCGGGACGTGACCCTCGCCCGGAGGCCCTGCAGCCTGCTGTGACATCAGCACAGGCCAGCCCCGCCCGCTGGTTCCAGCCTCACGCCGCCGCCAGGTATTCGACATCATTCACGGCCTCTCACACCCCTCCGCAGGACCACGGCCAAACTGCTTTCAAAAAGTTCGCCTGGCACGGGTGCAAAGGACGCCACAGCCTGGGCAAAACAGTGCCTGCAGTGCCAGACCAGTAAAGTGGGTCGCCACATGCAGTCGGGGTAGGCGAGTTCCCACAACAGGGCGCCGCTTGCCACATCCACATCGACGTCGTCGGGCCCTTCCCCATCAGGCGGATCCAGATACCTCCTCTCACGGTGGTAGACCGTTTCGGCGAGGTGGCCCTGCCACACCCATGCAAGAAAGCCACCGCCAGCGCGTGCGCTGAGGCCCTGCTCTCCAGTTGGGTTAGCCGCCGGCGTCCACCATCACAACCGACAGGGGCCCGCTTTCCTCCTCCGAAGTTGTGGACTGCCCTGGCTCAACTGCTGGGAAACCACGCACCACACCACCACAGCGTACAACCCAGCGGCCAACGCCTGGTGGAACGGTTCCACAGGTCCTTAAAGTCATCCTCATGGCCGCTGCACCGCCGAGGACTGAAAAATCAGCTGCCGTGGGTCCTCCTCGGGTTGAGACCGCCCCAGAGCCGAATGGCACCCATCCGCAGCTGAACAAACCTAGGGAACCCCTCGTGGTGCCGGAGCTCGTGACGGATGATCGCCACTCCCATCTCTGCAGAGGCTCCGCAGCGTGGCGGCAAGTTCGCTTGCAGGCGCTCATACATCGACAAAGCAACCCACCTTCATGCCGCGCAGCTGTCATCCGCCACCCACGCCTTCGTCAGAGTCGACGCCAGTCGTCCACCACTAACTAAGCCCTACAGGGACCCTTCCGGCGTGCTGGGGCGGAACAGCAAGGCGCTCCAGCTGGCACTCCCCAGGCAAGAACGACTGGGTTTCCATGACCGGCAAAGCCCGCCTTCCACCATCGGAGAGTCCGGCAGCGGCGCAGCACCCCTTCCGCCCCAAACGCACTCCAGCACGCCCTCACCCCGCGGGCGCCGCCGCCCCAGGAAGGAACCGCCAAACAGCAGCCTCACAGGCGGAGGCCCCTCAGTTATCTTCAAGGGAGCCGCGCGGGCTTTCAGCGCCAGCAGGTACAGGGATTAATCAGACGCGCCCTCGTCTTGGGGAGATTTGTAAAGTCACCAAATCGGCGCCAGGATAGTGTTTCGGCGCGCCACAAGTCTCCGCTGAGCTTGTTTTTTCTTTGGTGACTTCCGTTTTCTTCAAGCTCAATTAGTCACGCCTAAAACGTGCCAGGTCACGATTTTAATCATTTTTACTTTATGGTATTTATACGAATGTCACACATTGTGTATCACATGTTTCTTCATTCACAGGCATCAAGACTGTATCTATATTGTAGCTCTGTATGTTTTGTATTGTAATTTGTACTCGTTCACTGCATATTATTGTTTATTGTTTCGACCTCAGGTCACAGCCAATTCCATTGTCTCTCACGTTCCGGCGTCAGTCGGCTGCATAAATAACTTGCCTGGATCTGTAATAAGTAGCAGAACTTTTACCTGCTCGTTTCTTTGACACCTTACAGATGTATATTATAATAGAAAATTTAATATGGAAGAGTTGGAATTTGCTCTCTTGAACAGCAATAAATCTGCCCCTGGAGGTGACAGTATTTGATTTGAGATGATCTGCCACTTAGCACCTTTGGCAAA
Source organism: Macrobrachium rosenbergii (assembly GCF_040412425.1). Lineage (NCBI taxonomy): Eukaryota > Metazoa > Arthropoda > Malacostraca > Decapoda > Palaemonidae > Macrobrachium > Macrobrachium rosenbergii. The sequence goes on from NC_089782.1 coordinate 13,498,192, forward strand.
GTCGTACTTATTAGAGTTTTATAATCATTTATGGCTTCAAAATTTGGTTCCTGATGAATGGCATAAAGCTATAATTATTCCTGTCCCCAAACCTTGAAAGGATCCCAGTAATGTAAACAATTACAGACCAATTTCTTTAACAAGTTGTTTTCTGGGTTTCTGACCTGTCAATGGTGAAATAACCATTCAGCACATATTTCTGAGGTAAATTCATTTGCTAGATATACCAGAGAAAAGCTAAATGCAAAGCTGGGTTACTACCCCCAGTGCGAAACTCCATAAAATGGAGTCGTGTATATGAAAGAGTGAGTTTGTCACTATCACAGGCCTCCACCCTGTAGACATTCCCAATCTCAAAAGTCCCCAGAGCAAGGTGTTCCAAATAAACAGGAGAAATCCCGCCTAGTTCCGAGAGCCGCTTTCAGTGGTTGGGGATTCAATAAATCTATGTTCACACAAACTATCTCTTCCGCCGCCAAACGGAGGGAAATGAGCCAAAGCAACCAGACAGTTCCTCACGCACCAAGAAAGCTTCCTCACGATTCAAGAAAGAGTCTAGTTCTCTTCAGTTTGCTTCAATAACGGATCTGCTTCTGAAACCAAACTGAAGGATATAAACAGGGTATGGCGGAGATCGCGGCTAACATCAGGTTCAGAGACAAGGTGGTCCCAACTCCACCAATTTTGAAAAAGAGACTCGCCCTGGACAACAGTCAAGAGCTTATCAAAGTCAGTACCACTCCAATTTCCTCCATTAGTGACCTGCACCGATGTTTCTAAGCCGTGGGTGGGAGGATACTCTAACACAAGAAAGTACAGGGAACATGGCTCATCATATTCCTTCCGCCAGTTCCATATCAATGTTCTGAAGCAATGGCAGTTTTTCTAACTCTAAAGAAGCTGTTTCAAACAGACTAATCCATCAGACTGTGGTCTCACAGCGTGAGTAGTGTGCATTGTATAAACGTGGAGGTTCCAAGTCGAGCCGGATCAACCGGGCACGATAGCAATATTCTCCTAGCAAACAAGCACCGTGGCACCCGCCGCCACTCATCTGGCAGGAGTTCGAATGTCATTGCAGATTCCCTATTCAGGACAACTCCGTTGAGTCGGAATGGCCCCTGACAAAACATCATTCGAAAGGGATTTGCAGCCAGGTCCCAGGTCTCAGCATCTTCAACAGAATGCAACCACAAACTTCCTACAGTGTGGCTCCCAACCTGGACCTCGGCTCACCCACTGATGCAATGTCGATAGATTGAACAAGTGGCGGAGGATCTCTGTTCTCCAGTAAACTCAGCAATGAAAGTCCTGGCAATACCAGGATTATTCAAAGGCCAGGTGGCTCTAGCACCCAACTGGCCAAAGAGCAAATTGCTCTCTTCTAGAACTGAAGCTTCATGCATACAGATACCCAAACCAAAATTGACACAAATAGTACAAACTGGACTGTGTCAGCTTCATGAATACAGAATGTCAGCTTTATGATTTCATGAAATTTGCAGCTCAGAAAGATGCTAATATTAATCCAGCTAATACTTTATTTCTAGAATCAGATAAAAGGGAATCTACACTCGCATTACCATGATTCAGCAGTCAAGAAATTAGCACTTTCTGAAAGAATTAGCAAACAATAATGACTCACGAACCTTGCAACTTATCCTTTTTAGTATTTATTCGAAAAAGGCCCTACTTCATACCATTACTACAGCCAAATCAGCTTTGAAAAGATATTTTTGCATTAGTTTTAATATTAATTTAACGATTCTTATTTCTTCTTCAATCCCTAGAGCATATACGCTTGAGATCAGTAACCTCACCACATGGTTTCTGGTTCTAAAATTAGCATCAGAAATTGATAATCAGAATTGTTCATTCTAAGCCTGCATGGCTGACCTTATTCCTAATTAGTTTAGCTTCAGGTGCTGTAATTTGAGCTACGCCTCTATCTAGAGTCAACCATGTCATTTCTCCCACTGAGGAGAAGTTCTGCCAGCCCCCTCACCTTAAATTTCTAGCTAAGAATGAAGATCCTCGTGTAGATGGTCCCCTGGAAGGTTATCCTTCCACAAGACCATCATTATGTCCAGTCTTTACTTTAAAGGCATATTTAGACAGAACCTTTCATATAACTTCGAGCCCTCTTTTTGTGAGGGAAGGTGGAGGAACTGTTTCTATGAAGGCCATCAGACAACAGATTTTGTATTTTATTAAACAAGCTAACCCAGACTCAGTTCCAAAGGTTCATGATATTAGGCAGTGGCCACCTCCACTAATTATTTCATCATATGAATTTTGAGGATCTCAAGAAATATAATGGGTGGAACTTTGGTTTTCAAACGCCACTACGAAATCCCTAGAGGCTAGAGCTCCTCACTCTCTCACAGTGGCGGCAGGAAGCATTGTTCCTCCCTAAATGATACCACGATATATCTCGATTCTTTCTTGTCACTCTTCTCTCACCTACCTGCCTCATTTATTCCCTTTAATGTCCTCCAGGTCAGGTGCATACTTCATAGCCTGGGTCTCCTGACCTATGTTGTATATTGTCTTTGTCTCCCTTTTGTTAGCATTTGCTATTTAACGCCTATGTTTTAATGTTTTTCTATGTTTCTGTAAAAGGTCTCTACCTTAATGTTATTATGTCTTTATATGTTTTCGTTTTGGATAATTAAAACTCACTTGGACTAATAGTTTTATTTCTTTCCATTACAAAGGTTTCTTTTGATCTTCTTCAAGCTGGTATTTTTGATTCTCTGTCATTATTTCACCGGCTGACACAGGTCGGAAACCCAGAAAAGGGATTTTAACAGAGGAAAAATCTATTTCTGGGGGAAGACCTGTGTCACCCGGTGACCCACCTCTATTCTTTCCTTTCCCCCCCTAGTTAAAATACCATGCTTGGGGGGGGTTGCTAACATGGAATGAAGATGGCGGCTGGTTTGTTGATAGTCTGAGAAATGGTGCTGTAACTTCTGCACTCGCTCTGGGACTTTTGAGATTGGGAATGTCTGTTGGTGGGCGAGGCCCGTGATAGTGACAACCCACCTTCATATACACGACCCATTTTATGGAGTCACACTGGGTAGTAACCCAGCTTTGCATTTAGCTTTTCTGGGATATTTAAATGAATTTACCTAGAAATAAGGTGCTGAATGGATATTTCACTGGTGACACAGGTCTTCCCAGAAATAGATTTTTCCTCCGTCAAACCCCCTTATGCAGATTAATAGAGTAGCCTGTAATGCCTCCGACTAACATGGCACATTCAAGAAACAATGACTCCACCAATTCAGGTCACAATGTGGCAGATCTACGGGATTCTCTGTCTAACTAGCTGTCTTTTTTTATATTGGAAAGGCATGTGATACTACATGGAGATATGCAATATTAAAACGCTACGCAAAACAGCATCCGCTACATTACCCAGGTTGATCCAAACTTTTGACAAAACACACCTCAAGTGAGAAATAATGATATATTGTGAAGTACATTTCACTTGAAAAAGAAAGTTCCACAATGAAAGTGGTCTTAGTATAACATTGTTTACTATAGCAATAATAATAGATCAGTAATAATCTACCATTGGAATTAAAAGTAATTTAGATATAGATGATTTTGCCATATGTTATCTAGCATCTCGCTAAAACATGTAGTGAGCAAATCATTAATAAGACTATAATAAAAATAGAAGAATGGGCCTCATATCTGGGCTTTAAATTATCCATACAAAAGACTCGAGTAGTAATGTTTTATAAAATAAAAGAGCACAAAGGGTAAGAATAGATTTAAAAATTAGAAACCATAATATACCACTAGCCAAACAGCAAATTCTTTGGAATTAGTATTTGATACTCACTTGGAACTGAAAGTGCCCACATAACATACATGAAATCTAAATGTAAAAGACATTAACCCAATTAAAAACAATCAAACACTTACTTGGGGGCTGATAGACATACCCTTGCCTTTAATGTGGCTACAACAGTAAGTGTTCATTGGTTGACTATGGAAGGGGAATATATGGCTCAGCATCAGATGCAACGCTGAAAAACGTTAGGGACCCAGTTCATAACTTAGGACTTTGAATATGTTCAGGAGCCTTTAGATTATCACCAACCTCATCTTTACAAGTTGAATGGTGACCACCACTGCCCTCCATAGAGAGTTTGTAACGATAGAAGAGTGCCTGAGAATCTGTGACAAGTGATTCTCCAACAAAAAAATTATATTAATTAAGAGATGTATTTATAAACAATCACTTGCCACCTTTCCTCTTAGAGCTTAGAAGACTATTTGAGTCATTGAATATAAATGCACTGCCTTCAATGGTAAAAATTACCTTCTCCGGACTATGAATAAAATAAGAACTTGCTTGCACTTGTAAATTTCTGGTATATGCAGCTTACCTCAGTAATACATTATTGTATTTCTCTTGCCTCGGCAGCTTAATGTACCATGGTTAGCGTTTCAGTTTAGTGCAGTGACTGGTCTCACCCACTCAAGGAGAGTATCAGAACTACTTGGCAACATTCGGCTATTACATTTCTGCCGGCACTCAGCCAACACAGATCATTTTTTGTCAGCTTTTTCAAATCTTGTCAGGTCAGAGACCAGATTTGTGATGTTTTATCTCCTGATTTCAGGAGCCTCAAGCTATGCATTCAGACAGTTTTATTGTGCCATTTAATATGTCATATTTCACAACAGTAGCGAACTCATAATCAATTGTTTAACTAATGGCTATGTATTTTAAACTCACAATTTCTCCTTTACCGGTGATGTAAATGTGTTCAAGGTCGAACAAATAACATGATTTTGTTTTCACCAAAAAGCCCCATTCTTATTAGAATATGAGACTGCAAAGGATGATACTGTGTGTACTTGTCTTGCCCCGCAAAACTTACATTGCAATATACCCTGAACACCTGACCATCTGGTCACCTACCAGCCTGAACCATCCCCATAGCTTTTACCCACTAAGTGGGTAATAACCGTCAGCAAAGTACTAACGCTTACAGGAAAATCTAGTCAAATGAGTTAACTGGGAAGTACCGCTGGCAACATCAAGGGTGTCCCGCCGAAAGTGAGGCCGCAGATACCTCACTGCTTTGCCCGCTATGCTGTGTGTGGTGTGTCCCACATCAGCGAACTTTTGGTCATTTAGCCTGACTCTCTGTTCAAGAATTTGGACATCGTGATCACGATTTGGACATTTTCAACACATTTTCTCTCCTGCATGGATATTTTATTGATAGGATTGAACTTCTCCCGATTAGCTTTTTGGGACCTGTTTGATGTCAAACAAGAAGACGCCGTCTGCTAGCGCCGATAGTTCCACTTTTTTTTTTACATCTTCGACGACAGAGCCTTCTTCTGCTGGAGATGCTGACGCTCATCGGCCCTACACGTTCTGCAAGCGTAGGATGAGTACTCTCAAACACGATCGACATTCTGTTAATTTTATGTGTAGGAAGACACCGTAGTATCAGTCAGATAGGCAAGTAGTCTTGGTCAGTAGATCAGATGGAAGAATTATTCAAAAAGTTAGAGTACGCTACTAGCTGAGTATGTCTGGTCTATTTTTCTAGCTTTATGAGTAATTAACGGAAACTAGAGATAAGGATAGTAGTAATAGTGTTGTAGATACTAATCGTTTTTTCAGCCCCTGCTCGTTCCGAACCACCGAACGTGGTGCCGGGGTCATGAGAACCGGGAACCTCGAGCGTAGGATCTGTCGCCTTCGGGCGCCGAGCAGGCAGTGTTGGCAGCAGATTCCCTTCCTCTAAAAAGCAAGTTCTAAGGTGGATTTAGAATTAGGAATCTCTCTTAGGCTGGGGTAGGAATTCTAATTACGGCGGACAGGAAAAGTAGTTGAGCGTGGTCTTCTTTGGGTTTAGGCCCTCATTTAGATCAGTTGTCGGTTTTATTTCCTGTTTGTGCTGTGTAATCAAAAGGTTTCAGATCCATGGAGGCTCAGATTTGGTTTCTGATGCATCAGTTCTGAATTTTTGTTTTTCCTGAATACCTCCTTCAGGCCGTTCCTTTTCCTTTTGGGGGTTTAAAATTTTGTTCGTCTTGCGATGGTGGTAATTCTGGCGATCGAGTTTTTCCAATATTCATGATCATGTCTTAAAGAATTTTCTGGTTTGATAATGTCTATCAAGATTATCAGGGGCGGGGGGAACCAGTCTATTTTCTTTTAAATTTATGGCCTCGGTTGCTACGGAAATTTTCCTTTTTTTTTTTTTTTTCTAAGCCACTTTCTATTGCCCTTTCATCTTCTTTCGGTCTGTCTTTTGGAGGGTTCTCAGGGTCTTTGCATCCTGCTTTCTTGGCTTTTAACACAGCAGAGCAAGGCTTTCTTGCTTCAACCCTGCATTTAGAGCTCAGCTGCCCTCTTCGGTTAAGGGAAGGTACTTTTTACGGATCCATCGTGGCTCATCACCTTTGCAAATCCGGTAGTTTCTCAGCATCCGGTCTAGTTGCTTCTCAGGTGCGGCGGAGGCATCTGGCAACCTTTATTTCATTCTTTGCGGGTCTTTAACTGTAATGTACCGACGGCGGATGCGCAGCAGTTTGCCATCGCCCGCGCGCCAGCTGCCTGCGTATCAGCACCCATAGTTTCCTAACCGTAATGTATCCTCCTACAAAGCTTTGCGGATGCTACGCAGTCGGCGTATTCGGCCACGCCAGCTGCTTCAGTGTATCAAAGACCGTATAATTTCCGCAGCCTTTCCATCTCTCCAGGATAGTTGGTAACTACCCTCTTCTGTTACCTTCGGTTCGGTACCTCGTAAGTTTCCCTTCAATACTCCTTTGAGTTTCGGTCCGGTTGGGACCAAGGTATACCTTGGTTGGGACCTTCTCCATCTGTCCAACGTCGGCATTGGGCGCTCCTGTGGTTAATAAGTAGTGTATTTTTCTTCCTCCTCTTCGGCTTCTTTCTTTTCAACTTTCTGGCAGGTTTTCTCCCTCCGCCCAGGCATCCATGTTGGTTCCCACACCTGGTCTTCAGTTCCAGATTCCCATTCTCATTCGGTTTTGATACATCCGACGGAGTAATGCAAAGGCGGCCTCTTCGCTCAGGAGTGGGCGTGGTCCGCCAGGTGTTGCGCCATCCATGTTGGGTGGTGCGGGTTTGCAACTCTATACTTGGTGCTTCCAGTATGTCATTGATACGCCAGGTTTCCTTCACGCACTCCAGGTGTAGTGCCTGGGTTTTCGAGTTCGCGCTTGCTAGATCGGCCTGCCTCTTTCTTCAAGCTGTCGACGAACCGGACACCGCTTGGTCGTGTTCAGTCCGGCTACGATTGCTTTATTTGAAGAAGAGGATCCGGTACCGGATATTAGTTCTTCAGGCTACCGAGAATGAGAAGTGATGGTAGACTTCCCTTACTTAACCTCAATCTCAAGGCCCGAGGAGCTCACACTACCAAGCAACGATGTCTGAGCCCTACATGATAGAACTGGTAGTCGTCAAACAAGATGATTCTCTCCTCCGGTTCAGCACTGCTCGACACCTCAACACTTCGGTGTCACAAGGCTGGCATACCAGGTTAACATGTCTGACTGTACAACGCCTTTGGCAGAAGAGGAGGGGCTTTTGAAGCTTCCACCACTCATCCGGACATTCGAGAGGTTCTGTTGAGGGCGCTTTTTGTGCTCTGCAACAGTCTTTAGGGAGGAGGATTCTCCATGGTCTGCTCTGTAGCTGCCAGTGTGTGTCACAGCAAGCTGCGATTAGTGTGGCTGCTCTGGGTTCATGAGGTGGCCAGTATAAGAATCTTGTTGCTTCTAACTCATGTCTCCATGCAATTATGCATCATTGAAGGCACAAATGTGGAAGTAGAGGGTTCCTTGCCCAATAGGGAAACAGCCAAAATTCCACTCACAGCTTCCTTAGGGAGAATGTCTTCTCTCTCTCTCTCTCTCTCTCTCTCTCACCTAGGGTCTTGTGTTCCTCGCATGCTTTCTTCAGGTATGTCTCAGGAATCGCTGGGACTTCCATGAATGAGAATGCAGGTATAATCTGAACGATTCCTCGCTTGTCGGATCGTCTTATCAGTTGAAGCAGTTTATCTGCCATCCGGAAGGTCTATAGTCTCCCTCTTCCGACGCTCATCTGTACCAGATGCTCATATCAAGGTTGCGGAGCAACTCAGAGGAACCCAGGGCTTCGGGCCTCTGAGGGACTTCCGGAACGTAGAGGAGTCATAACCTTTGGGAACCTCAGGGCTGTAAGGAAGCTCATGTTTCTCAGTCCTAAAAACACAGCAATGGGTCTGCTTTACACATCGTGAATCCTGCCAGTCGTGATCTGAGAACTCGGGGGGGCAGGGGACAAGATCTAGAACTTGGAGGTAAGTACTTTCCTCACTTATCTGGTCTCATTCATCAGGTAATCAGGCCCGCGGTAGTGTCAAGATCGCCTATGACTCTAGCTCCTGCTGGCTCTAACGCCGTTCCGAATTCTAATGCTCCTTACAGAAGTCTCTGATGTTCCTCCCATGCGGAAGATCTTTAGACAAACCGATTTTCACCCATTATCATCCAAACTCTTAAGTGGATGAATCAGTTATGGCTACACTGCCGAGCAAACAGCCAGACAGTCCAGACACTCTAAAGCTGCGTCTATGGCTGGTGTTTTCAGCTTATAGTCAACCGTTAATAAGAATCTAATTGTTTCAGCCAAGCGTAGATAACTATCAGTAATATTTCATTTTCCTGGGGTACTTCTATGTGGCTGTGTAGAACAATTTTATTAAACCTTAAATAAATTTGACATCATCCCAGTATATTAAGCACTGTTAAAAGTTACATGCGTGATAAGCGTTGGCAGATGAGTTGGTATTCGTTGGATGTGTGAGGTGAGCAGCATAAATGACATTCAGGCCTCTGATTCACTAGTTTGCCAGGAGTTTTATGGTGGCTGTTGACTAAGTGTGGAATAATTTTCAAATACGGTCATGGAATGTCTACAGTCTCCCAAATGATTGAGGAAAATTCATTCCTTCATTGATGTTTCCCGAATTCATGTGTTTGGTTTGATTTTCTGTTCTCATATTTGTTTTCTTACCCTACTCTTCCCATGAAGTAGTGCAAATCAGAGCACTTTATATGTGGCGTACTGGCGTACCTAGGGTCCACTTTGCAGCGTCCTACAACACCATTCCCTGTGCGTGCTCAGTTCATAATCCCTTTACCCTCGCCTAGTGTTGTTTCCATGGTGCAGATGGGGTTTCCCAGTTACATGATCAAACCTCCTTCATAGGGTTTTCGGAAGATTTGAAGAAGAAAAGTTATTTGCCATTTATAAGTGAATTCTGTGGTAAAGTTTGAACTGGTATTATTTCACCCCCTGGTGTGTCATTCTATACACAGCTAGAGATCCCAGTGTGTTGAAAACTATCTAGATCAGCTAGTTAACAGAGTTTAGGCACATCATTTCATGTTTATGTTCTGTATTTATAGAGAATGGAACTTTTGCAGGTTCCTATTACCAGAACCTTGACGGAACCGGGAGGCGATGGCGAACAGAGATAGATCTGCGTAGGCAGAAGAATGATGAAACAATTTTGGAGAAGACACTGCGACTGCTGGAAAATGCTGAACAAAGATGCCAGGGAACACCTCGGCTGTGATCACATACAGGTGGTCGAGCTCATGGTATGTCCCCACTCAGAGTTTTTGTTTTTGTGAAATTAGTTTTAAATTGCTGTTGAGTTAACTATAAGTGCTAGATTTCTTGAGAGGTTTAGGGACTGGTATAGGGCCTCAAATTGCTGGTGCTGAGACACTGATAAATTTATTGCAGGTGTTTTGAATATAAGCAGTTGGAATCACCTCATTAACTGATGATCCTTGGTTTAAAGTTCAGCCATTTTGTGGTATACAATAGTTTTCAGAATTCAAAGTACACCCTACAGCCATGAATCTATCTTCCAAATTTATTAGTTATTGCAGCAAAGAATACTGTGGTTCTTGATGTTCATTAAATGGGTCACTTCTGATCTGCTGAAATATATCTGATATACCCACTCATAGAACATATGCAAGTCAGTCTTTTCATTTCTTGGGATTTGGTAACAAGCTGAAAGTTTGTTTCTTAATGAAGTCTTTAATTTAATATATTTTGATTTTGACAGTTTGCCACAGTAGCCATTCTGAATAATAGGCATAATGAAGGACAGACATTTATTGGATGTGTAAATCGTCTGGTAGCACTCTGGTAAGTAGCAATGATGGAAATTTTTATTCCACTGTAGGCTAGGACTAAATCCAAATAGTATCTAATGTGATTTAAAGTGCACTAGACCTGTGGTGAAATCTTGCAGGATTATTCTAAGCGTAGCTTTGTGTGGAAATGTTGGGGTAAAACATACAAAGCGGTCTTTTGCATTTTATTCTCACTATCCTTGTATTTGCTTTTTTTTCATCATGGGCCTAGGACAACAGATTCTAGATGATTGGGCTATAGGCCTTGTATTGGTTAGTAGCCTAACCAGCCAATACAACGCTTTTGCAACGTAATCAATAATAATCAGTTGTCATAGGCCTGTCAAGAAAAAAGAGGCAATACAAAGGATAGAGAGAAGTTAAATGCAAAAAGACAACTCTGTATGCTTTACCGCAAATATTTTCCAGACAAGCTACCCTTTGAGTAACCTTGCATGATTTTTGCCTATTTTATTGACATAGAACTCACTTGATTTTAGCTTTCTAATAATGAGAGGAAACAGGTATTTAGTGTTCTGGTGCTTTGGAATAATTAAAATTTTGAGTACCCAGGTCCAGTAAGTGGTGTAGCTAAACTCTTACTGTATGAAAGCCCACTTCAGAAAATAACTATGAAGAGGATGACATGCAGGTAAATGTATATATATATAAATTGGGTAGAACTATAGGATAGCTCCGCGTCGCCGACGGCACTATAACTTGACTTTTTCTACAGTTTTTCTGGTTGCTAATTATGAATTTACCTTTCATTTTTGGCGCTCGAGTCCAATTAACCTGTAATTAACCCTCGAAGTCCATCCAACAAGGGGTTTCCATACGATCTTCACAAGACAGAGCACGGGTGCGTCTGTTTTCGAATGGTTCGTATCTCGTCCGCAAGTGCAATAACTTGTTAACGTATGGGTACCCCGGGCCAGTACTAAACACAGCGAAAGCTTTTAATCAGTTTTGAAATATTTTTATATAAATCACGATAACTGCCAAAATTTCAACCTTTGGTCAACTTTGACTTGACCAAAATGGTAAAAAAATGCAATTGTAAGCTAAAACTCTTACATTCTAGTAATATTCAATCATTTACCTTCATTTTGCAACCAATTGGAAGTCTCTAGCACAATATTCAATTTATGGTGAATTTTTGAAAAACTTTTCCAAACATCCGCACACAGAAATTCTTTCAGTCACGTTGTCGTAATGTTTGCACTGTTTTATATTAGTTGTTACATAAAGTTTTATATATGGAAATGTGCGCAATTTCATGTAGAATACAACAGAAAATAACTCATGGTTGTAGCGTTTATCAGTTTTGAAATATTTTCATATAAATCACGATAACTACCAAAATTTCAAGCTTGGTCAATTTTAACTCGAAATTTTGTTGATAAATGGTAAAAAAACGCAATTATAAGCTAAAACTTACATTCTAGTAATATTCAATCATGTACCTTCATTTTGCAACAAACTGGAAGTCTCTAGCACAATATTTCGATTTAAAGTGAATTTCTGGAAAAAAAACTTTTTCCTTACTATCTGCCTAGGTAACTCAGCCGAACAACTCAGAAATTCTTTCATCATGTTGTCGTAATGTTTGCATCGTTTTACATTAGTCGTTACATAAACTTTTATATATGAAAATGTGCGCAATTTCATGTAGAATACAACAGAAGATAGCTCATGGTTGTAGCTTTTATCAGTTTTGAAATATTTTCACATAAATCACGATAACTGCCAAAATTTCAACCCTCGGTCAACTTTAACTCGACCAAAATTGTCAAAACGCAATTCATTTAAAACTCTTACATTCTAGTAATTTTCAATCGTTTACCTTCATTTTGCAATAAATTGGAAGTCTCTAGCACAATATTTTGATTTATGGTGAATTTTTGAAAAAACATTTTCCTTACGTCCAACGCTTAATTCTCGGGATAACATCTCAGAAATTCTTTCAATCGTTGCCGTAATATTTGCACCGTTTTATATTAGTCGTTACATAAAGTTTTGTATATGAAAAAGTGCGAAAATTTCATGTACAATACAACAGAAAATAACTCATGGTTGTAGATTTTATCAGATTTGAAATATTTTCATATAAATCACGATAAATAGAAAAAATTTACTTTCGGTCAACTTAACTCGACTGAAATGGTCGAAAACTGCAATTGTAAGCTAAAACACTTACAGTCTAGTAATATTCAATAAATTAGCTTCTTTTTTCAACAAACGGGAAGTCTCTAGCACAATACAGTATTTCGATTTATGGTGAATTTAAAAAAAAAATTTTTTTAACATCAGTAAACCATAATTCATGCATCATTTTGTGATTATATTTTCTCTGTGTTGCTTTGATCATTTTACAATTTGTTATATACCAAAATCATTGCAATTTAGTGTACAATACAACTAAAAAAATTAACTCATTAGCTTTAACCGTTGTGCTTACAGAGGAGCACTGGGGATTTGTATACAATTATATAAGAGTTTTTTTCGCTGTCATATATTGCAATATTTATATATGAAAATTATATTTTTTCATTTCTGATGGTTGCATACTAAACTTCAGGCAATGACAAAAAGGAGCCAAAATGAACCATTAATCTTAAAAACTAAGCGTGCTGTGATTTTTTGAAAAACTTTTTTCTGCTATTAGCGCTTAACTCATTAGTACTGAAAACTTGGGCTGCATATGGGAGACGTTTTTGTAAATAGAGGCTTGGCGTTTAAGGGTTAATCGGGCTAATTCAGGTGTTCAGGGAGTATATTGCAATATGAAGTTTTATAATAAAACTAATATTGTAATATTTACCTGAACACCTGAATGATTCCCACCCTCCTCCCCACTTCAATTTGAATAGTGGATAACCCAAGAGTATCTCGGCCTCACTCGGCCGGGACTTGCAGCAGTGTTGCCAACGGTAATTCAGGTAACTCATTTGACTAGATTTTTCCTGTAAGCGTTGGTAACGCTGACAGTTTATTACCCACTTAGTGGGTAAAAGCTATGGGGATGTAGTTCGGGCTGGTAGGTGACCAGGGCTAATTCAGGTGTTCAGGTAAGTATTACAATATTAGTTTTATTATGAAAACTTCATTTTCCTTTTCCGAAAAGCGTATAATGTGTTTGCTACCAAACTGATTTCCTTTGTAAAGAAACTTACAGTGTTGCATTCGCTGCTTCTTCTTTAGTGTAAAATATTAATGGTACGTTATATATCCAACCAATATTTTGGTTTTTGAAAGGCGTAACTATAAATCTCAAATGTGTGACAGGAATTGAGACGTGGATATGATGGTATTCTGTGTAATTCATCTTGGTCCGTAAAGGTTAACTTTCCTTTTCCAAGTAGTGTAATAAACATAACCTTGTATTCGCTCCGGACCAATTTTTTGAGAATGAAATGCACCAGCAAGTCTCAAATAATGTTTGATGACTATTGAGATATGTATGTTAAAGGAATTGAGATATCTGTATAATGGTACTCTGTGTACTTCATAAATTTGTTCTTAAAAAATTAATTGAATATATTATTACACTTTCCTTTGCAGAGAACTGAAAAGTTTAAGGGCAGGAATACAGTGGGAGAGAATTGTGCTCATTGTTTTGGTTATGACGTGCTTTTGGAGGATGACAGGAATCGTGAAGAGTTACACATTTTTTAGCTCCTTCTATGAGTGCCCAGTAGCGCTCTCCTGCTCGAGCTACTGGCTTGACGACCGCCAACTGCAGAACGCTCGGACCCTGCTCGAGCTACTGGCTCAGCAGCGCCAACTGCAGAATGCTCGACACCTTCTGAAGCTACTGGCTCAGCAGCTACCAACTGCACAACGCTCGGCGCCTGCTCGAGCTAGTGGCTCGATGGCCGCCAACTGCAGAACTCTCGGTGCCAGCTTTCAGGCGCTTGGCACCCGCTATCGGGCGCTCGGGGCTCACTCTCTGGCGCCTCGGCGTTTGCTCTCAGGCTCTTGGCACCAGTTACTGGTACCCTAGCGCCATCTAAGTCATCTCTCTCCCACGCTAACCTTCCTGCCCATTTTATCCACTTGCTCTCACGCCTGGCTCCCTCGCTTCCTTCTCATGCCATTGCCAGTCTTATTTTAGGTTAACAAATGTTAACCTTGTGGTAGTGAAGTATTGTGCAGTGGAGGAGGTGTCTACTCATCCCTCGATCCTCCTAGACAAAGGCCCCTGTCATACTCCCATACACCGGGAGGAGACATACTGGAAGTCCAAGGGAGGTCGGGGAGTTACACACGGGTCATCGGCCCCTGAGTCGAGCCTGTTGCCGGTCCCAGGTATCAGCCGCCTGGAAAGGTGTCTTTCTGGATGCGTAGTGGAGGGTGTGGCTGCTTGTCCCGCTGATTCTCCTTGGTGCAGGTCACTGCCATACTTCCCTCTACCTGGGAGGAGGCATACTGGTAGCCCAAGGGAGGTCAGTGGGGTCTGCCCACGGGCAGTTGTCTCCCCAGTCCAACCTGTTGCATCCCAGGTATGTATTTGCAAAGACAGCCACTGGAAAGGTGTCCGGAAGTGCATCTTTACTTTTCGTTCAAAGACCATGGAGGATTCTTTCAGTCCCCACATCTTTTTACAAGAGAATGAGGAGCCCTCCTTCCTGCAGCAAGTGGGACACTCCAGAACTAGTCATGCGCCAGGAGCAAGGTTCTACTGCTCTATACTTCTCGGGTGAGCAGCTTCAGGTTTTGCATTTCCTCAGAACATCCTGTTTCGTTGGGACATCATATTGACCGCCTTGAAGCAGACAAGCGTCCGGTATCAGCCAGGCTCCCTGTTGCAGCCAAGCGCCCTGATGTGGCCCAGCACCCTGATGCAGCCCAGCACCCTGATGTGGCCCAGTGCCCTGATGCAGCCAAGCGCCCTGACGCTGTCAGGCGCCCTGAGCGGGTCGGATGTTCTCTTTCATCGGAGCGCCCTTGTCACGTTACGTGATGGTTTTGCGGGAACTGCTGGTTCCCCGCTCGTTCCCTTTTGTGGATTGCTGCCTCCTTACCTTCAAGTTTTTTTTTATTTTGATGTTTTCGTGGTGAGCTGCCGTTTTTCTGTCTGCAGTCGGGTCTGGTAGGGCAGCGAGAGTAGCGGCAGTGGCAGCAGCAGCAGGCAGTTTTTGGAGTCGACGTTGGTCGAGTTTTTGAGCAGCAAATTGGAGCACGCCTGAAGTGGAGCCTCCGAGAGGTGGAGTGTGACCATGAGTAGTCGTGTGACCACGAGCTGCTCATCTTTGATGACAGCGTGAGGCTGTCCTGACGTCTCCATCGGGGTATTCTGGTTGGTGGATTTTTGTCCCTGTTGTGCAGCTGAGGGCTGTCTTGGTGCCCCGATGGAGGACGTATGTTTGGTATTTTTTTTTCTGCCTGCTGCTGTTTATTTTTGCCTCTTTTTTTGTTTAAAGCTACCTTTTATTTTTGAAGTTAATTGTTTATTTAACTTGATTTTGTTTAGAGCTGCCTTTTGGTTTTTTTGTATTTATGGTTTTATCTTTTACCAGACCTGACTCACTTGTAAATATTTTTAAAAATAAATTAATATTAAGCTTATTTTATTGTTTTTGTTGTTTTCTCCTCCTTTGTTTGTTGCATCTGCCGTCAGTCATGACAGCCCCCGTCCTGAGTATGTTAAAGAACCTGCATAACGGCCCACTGGTCGTTACAATGGCGACTGTGACAGGGCGGCTCTGTTTTGGCTGGCGGGTTGTTCACGGCATTGGGGGATCATGAGTGTAAAAAAAAAAAAATAATCATTTTTTTTTCTTTTAGGTGGGGAGGTGTCACGTTACGTGATGGTTTTGCGGGAACTGCTGGTTCCCGCTCGTTCCTTTGTGGATTGCTGCCTCCTTACCTTCAAGTTTTTTTATTTTGATGTTTTCGTGGTGAGCTGCCGTTTTTCTGTCTGCAGTCGGGTCTGGTAGGGCAGCGAGAGTAGCGGCAGTGGCAGCAGCAGCAGGCAGTTTTTGAGTCGACGTTGGTCGAGTTTTTGAGCAGCAAATTGGAGCACCCAGTGGAGCACGCCGGAGAGGTGGAGTGTGACCATGAGTAGTCGTGTGATGCAGCTGCTCATCTTTGATGACAGCGTGAGGCTGTCCTGACGTCTCCATCGGGGTTTTCTGGTTTGTGGGTTTTTGTCCCTGTCGTGCAGCTGAGGGCTGTCTTGGTGCCCGATGGAGGACGTATGTTTGGTATTTTATTTTCTGCCTGCTGCTGTTTATTTTTGCCTTTTTGTTTAAAGCTACCTTTTTGTTTTTGAAGTTAATTGTTTATTTAACTTGATTTTGTTTAGAGCTGCCTTTTGGTTTTTTTGTATTTATGGTTTTTATCTTTTACCAGACCTGACTCACTTGTAAATATTTTTAAAAATAAATTAATATTAAGCTCATTTTATTGTTTTTGTTGTTTTCTCCTCCTTTGTTTGTTGCATCTGCCGTCAGTCATGACAGCCCCGTCCTGAGTATGTTAAAGAACCTGCATAACGGCCCACTCGGGTCGTTACAGCCCTGAAGCTGCCGAACTTCCAATAGCACTTGAACCTCATCAAGTTTCCAAGCACCTTGCAGCTTCAAATAAGCCTTCTGCTTTGGACCCAGCACTTGAACCTTTGCAACAAAAAAACTGGATGATATCCTTCATCTTTTACAGAAACCTGCAGCGCAGACTTTCCCTGGACCAGATTAGACGACATCTCTGATTTCTTCTTTTGAGGAAGATGAGGAGCAGGATATGTCTTCTACGCCATTTGCGGCACTCCATAAAGCGCCTTCTTCAGCAGGTCTCGGATTTTTTCACTCCATCCTCTCCTTCTCCAGGCTCATCTTACATGGTGAGCTGTCAGCCTGTGGATTCGACTAGTCTTCCTAAGATGGTTCTTTCTGAATCTTTGAAGAAAGCTCTTTGCCAAGTAGAGGAATGGCTTTCTGACAAGATGGATCAAGGAAGGGTCTGTTTTAGTGTTCTCCCCCTCATCTCTCACGTAGACGGTACTTGTCGTTTGCAATGGGAGAAGCTCCTTTCTGGGGAGTGCCTGCCTCCTCCCAAGGGGACTTTTCTGCGCTCATTGACTTGGGGTGGAGATCGGCTCTCGCATCGGCGAAAACATTCTATTCAGCAGCTCAGGAGATGGATCACCTGTTGAGTATTTTTAAAGCCTTCGAGGCGTTGAGTTTTCTCGACTGGTGTTTGGGAGCTGTTGCCAAGAAGCTTCAAGAATCTCCTTCCTTGTGTGCTGAAGCCTCAGACCTGGAGAATTTTCTCTCTTGCACAGATAGAGCCATCAGAGATGGATCGCAGGAAGTAGCTGCCCTGTATGCCATGGGCGTCCTGAAGAAGCGCGAACTGTGGGTCTTGTTTAGAGCGAAGGGTGTTTCGACCCCACAGAAATCGGCCCTCCTGGTTTTCCCCTCTGGATAAACAGCATTTGTTTCCTCAAGATCTTCCTCTCGCAAATGAGGATTTAATCCTTCATGCTTCTGTGGGGATCAGGCTTCGTCTCTTTTGGGAAAGATGGAGCAAAAGAGGAGTGGATCAGTGGGTAGTCAGAGTTTTAAGAGAGGGATACTCTATCCCCTTCAAGGAGAATCTGCCATTGACCGACACTCCTGTCGTATTGACAGCTTACTCCATCGGCTAGGAGAAGTATTCGGCCTTGTTGAAGGAAGTGTCCTCTCGTCTGAACAAAAAGGCAATAGAATTAGTGAAAAATGCAGATATCCCTGGACATGCAGGACGCTTCTTTCCGTATTCCAGCTCACCCGGATTCGAGGAAATGCCTACGTTTCGTTGTCGAGGACCAGATCTTTCAAATTCAAGCTCTTTGTTTCGGTCTCTCAACGGCCCTGCAAGTCTTCACTTGAGTGTTGGCTCCTTTGGCGCGTTGGCTACATTTAGTGGGAGTGAGAATCTCGCTGTATCTGGACGATTGTCTAATTCGATCACCCACGAAGAATCAATGCATGAAGGACTTATAAAAAACTCCTCTTGACACAGGAATTAGGACTAACAATGAACTTCAAGATGTCACAAATGACTCCCACTGAGAAGATTCTTTATTTGGGAGTTCTGATAGACTCTCTGAGTTTTCAGGCTTCTCTGTCACTCAGAAGAGTGGAAGACTCTCTGAGGAAGGTAGACCTCTTATCGCGTCATTCTTGCTCCGCCACCCAGTGGATGAGTCTCTTGGGGACCTTGGCTTCTCTGGAGCAATTCGTAAGACTAGGGAGACTTCACATGAGACCTCCAGTTTTATTTAAGAGCTTGCTGGGATCGGAAAGTTCATCAGGACAGCCATGTCTTTCCAATAACCTCAGAAATAAAGGAGGATCTGCGGTGTTGGAGGTCTGCAGAAAGACTTTCGGAAAGGAAGTCGCTCACTTCAGTGAGCCCCGACCTAGACTTCTTTTCCGACGTGTCGAATGTAGGTTGGGGAGCACTCCTTGGGAATCTGGAAGTCTCGGGGAAGTGGTCTTCGGAAGAGAAAGAGATGCATATGGAGTTGAAGGCGATAAATCTAGGTCTACAACATTTTGCGACGCAGTTACACAACAAGACAATAGTGGTACATGCGGACAAAACCACGACCCGAGTTGTTTTTTCCTCACCTGACTTTCATCTCACCTGGCACCTGCTACAGCCAGGTGCCTGCTCTACCCCGAGCTTCTAGGAGCGCCCACCAGCTCCCGACTAATTAGTTAGCTGACGATCAGCTCTGCTGGCCCCACCCACAGCCTGGCATCAGCTCAGTACACCCGACACCAGCTTCTGGTGGTCTAACACCAATTCTCCTGCGTCCTTGGCTCTGGAGAAGAGTTGGAAGCTCGTTTTATGTTGGGGTTTTACAGTATGACCTGAGCAGGATTGGAACATAGGAGGTTTTTTCATGACCTTTAATGTTCTAGCACCCTCCATCTAAGAACGTATGGTCCTCTCTTGCGAATGGACTTGTTTTTTCTGATGTCACTCTTAGTTTCTGGAGAGCTATTGGCCTACTTTTAGTGGAAGCTAGACACATCAGTACAACCTTCTCTCGTAGCTTTCAGGCACGGTGTGCCCCCGACGTCCAGTCTATAATCAACCTTCTCCGAGACACTCTGAGAAGTAGGAAAGCATTTTGCCCCTTATTAGGGAGGCTAAGGGTGTCAGAACAGCTTCTACCTACTTAGCTTTCAGGCACTGTATGCCCCTGACGTCTATTCGACAATTGTCCTTCGGGAAGTGTAATCGATCTTCACTAGCCTTTCGAAGAAAGTTTAAACAGTGTTAGATTCTTGCAGTACCTTGTGATCATTATTAGTAACTGGCATGGCATCGTAGAAGGAAGCATAGGATTCTCTCCTACTATCTATTTACCTGGAGCACCCATTACTGTCAGTGAGTGGGTCGTGGTATGTATTTCAGTGCAAGTGACAGTCATATCTGGTTGTTTTTATTGGTACTGCGCCCAGGGCAAGGGCAATTATATATGCCTTGTCGGCCATCGGTGTACACCTTCGTCGCAAAGCTTAATCTTATACTTCGTCAGCCATCGGATTACTCCTTCGCTGCGAAGTGTCCCACTTAAGTAGAAGCGCTCCTGGCTTTACTGCCACACTGCTACATGTTAAGTTGAGCAGCAACCAGAGGCAGTTCTATACTGCAGGCTCTCTTAACTAACAAGGAACTACAAGCATTGTATCCAATGCTGGCAACTCATCTATTATCTCAAATCATTACATGAATTAATGGTTGGGATCAGAATTTGTCCATGATTCCCCACCACCTGTCAATGTGGAATCAGCTAATGTAATTACTGGGTAAGTTGCATATATAAAAATGATATTTTTATAATAAAATGAAGTTTTATATATACTTACTTAGTAATTACGGACAGAGCCCTCCCTCCTCCCCCTGCATGGACATAAAGTATAAACATAATGACGAATGTTTGCCGAGTAGTTCCTGATACTCTCATTAGTGCGCGAGACCAGTCACCTGCACTAAACTGAGGCGCCAACCCGCGAATTTTTTAATTTAAGCTGCTGGGACAAGAGAAACTCTAGTTAATGTAATTACTGGTTAAGTATATATAAAGCTTCATTTTATTATAAAAATGTCATACTTATCAGAAAGTTACTCCTATACCCCAGAACACCAAAGACAACATACAGTAGAGCATATATGCTGAAAAGGTCCACTTTACACAAAATATACAGATGGATCTAAATCAGAGTATGGAGTGGGATATGCTGCAGTATCCCAAGACAAAATTTATCAATTCTCACTACCTGATAATGCCTCGATGTTTACAGCTGAGTTATGCGCAATAGCATCAGCCATAAAAATAATTAAAGAAACCTCATGTAATAACTGTAATTTTTAGCTGCTTTAGAAGTGCCATCAAAGCCATTCAGAGTTACAAACCAGAAAATAACATTGTGCAACAAATAAAGTTATTAGTTCATAAGTTATATAATAATGGGAAAAATGTAGAAATATGTTGGATCCCTGCCCATATAGGGATTAAAGGAAATGAAGAGGCTGATAAAGCAGCTAAAGAAGCAACCCGTTTGACACGATCCAGTGTAAATATCCCAGTTAACGATTATTTAACACACATAAAAGCAGGCATTATAAACAAATGGCAAAGTAAATGGAATGAAGAACCTGAAAATAATAAGTTGAAGCAAATAAAACCTGGAGTTATAAAATGGAGTTAATCATACCAAAGAGAAAGACATGCGCAAGTAATTTTAACACGTCTCCGAATAGGCCGTACTTGTCTGACACATGGACACTTAATGAGCAGCCCACATGAACCAGCTCCCGAATGCCCAAAAGTACAATCAGCATCAGTTATCAGCTTTTGGAAGTGGATAAGTTGGTGAAGTTTTATCTGTCTGCAACGTTTTCAATTGACTCAATTTTTATATACATGAGGAAATGTAGATTAATTGATAAAGTATAAAAATTCATTTATGAAAATACAAAATCTAACAGGGCAACTAATATATAAAAAAATTCAAATTTAAAAAAATTTTAAGTTATTCAGAACTTTATCATTACTCAGTTTTATTTATTTTTTTAATTATATAGATAAAACTTGAGTAAATGTATTTAATGTGTGCATGTGTTCTAGTATGGAAGCATATGCCTTTTTGCATATTTCTAAAATTTCATTATTCATTCATCATTTAGTCCCAGTGTTTAGCCTATGGCTTAGACCTGGTACTCTATTTCATTTTAATCCTTTTGGGCCAGCCCTATGAGAGCTGTTAATCAGCTCAGTGGTCTGGTTAAATTATTTTATTATTAATAATAATAATAATAATGAGGGAAGATCGACTGATAAAAGTCAAAGTCCAGTAAACCGACCGACATCCCTGTATCCACAGAAATCAAAAGACTAGACCCAGCTGCGTCCCCTTTCACCACCAGCTTCCGTTCTCCTATATCTCCCGAAAGCCGTACATGACATTATCATTCTACCCTTTCCCTTTTGCTTGTTCTGCCCTGCAGAAATTCTGCCTATTTTGGGAACTTCGGGGATAACCTTCTTGAGGAGGTTTCTTATAGCTACTTTAAAAATTCTGATTTACTGACCAATCATTACTCTTTTTGAGTAACAGACAGAACCTAGCTCTTCAAGAATTTCAGGAGAGGGTGATGGAACACTCTGTGGTGCTCATGTTGGACAACACCAAAGTGGTGGCCTGTGTAAACAAGCAAGCTGGTGTCATGCCAATTACACCCCATGACAGTGCTCATTCATCAGTGGGTGATAGATCATTCATTGGACCTCTCTGCCAGCTATATCCCAGGCAGGAGGAATGTACTGGTAGACAATCTGAGCCGTCGAAGTCAGGTCATAGGGATAGGGTGGTCTCTGCACCAGGACATAGCAAACAGGCTCTTTCATCTGTGGAGAAGTCACTCAATAGACCTGTTTGCTACAAGGTTCAACGAGAAACTAGAGGTCTTCTGTTCCATGGTTCCAGATCCCACTGCAGTGGCAGAAGATGCCCTGCAACACCCTTGGGACAGTCTGGAGGTTTATGCCTTCCCTTCATTTTGCCTAATCCGTCAGGTTCTAAATAGGGTAATGGCCTCTCAGAATCTCCGATTGACCCTAGTTGCTCCCATGTGGCCTTATGCGGAATGGTTCCCCGATCTCCTAACACTACTGCCAGAAGCTCTGAGAGATTCCTCCATGGCACAACCCTCTGTGTTAGCCCCGCTTCCAGAAATACCACCACTCGGTAGGGTCCCTGTCTCTTCACGTCTGGAGGCTATCCAGTATCTCCTCCAAGCAAGAGGCTTTTCTCGCAGAGCAGCATTGGATGTTTCTGGCTATCTCAAATCTTCCTCAGTTGTGTACTATGGCAAATGGGCCGTTTACTGTGGTTGCTGTTGTCTGTGAGGTCTCTCTCCAGTCGAACATTGTTCAGCAAGTAGCCGACTTCCTTGTTTTCTCCGCAGAGAGAAACGACTTTCCGTGTCTTCCATCAAGGGTTACAGAGCTGCCTTGAGTGCAGTCCTAAGTATGAGGAATGTCACTCTTTCTTCCTCATGGGAAATCTCAATGCTTTTCAAGAGCTTTGAGCAGTCTTGTCCTACAAAAGAACTTAGACTGCCCAGTTAGGACCTGGCTTTGGTACTGGGCAGCCTCACCTGTGCTCCTTTTGAGCCTTTATGCCGTGTGTCAGACAGGAAACTGACTCTCAAGACGGTTTTCCTGTTGGCCCTGGCCTCTTTGAAATGAGTTGGTGAACTCCATGGTGTATCCTTTGATGTCAAACTTATGAGGGGTTGGACATCCGTAGCCTTCTAATTTGTCCCAGAATTCATGGCTAAGACTCAAAACCTCTCTTCTCTTGATGATAGATTTGAATCCTGTTCCATTCCGTCTCTTAATGACTTTGTTGACAACAATCTGGACGAATTGCTCCTTTGCCCTGTCAGAGCACTACGCTGCTATCTGAAAAGGACTCATTACCTCAGACTGGGGTGCCAAAGAGTTTTCCTTAGCACTGGCCAGAACAAGGAAGAAGTGTCCAAGAATACGATCACTTTTGGGCTTCATGAAACTATCAGACAAGCTTATAGTTCGACTTCATGCTCCAGTCCTAACACAGTGCATGCGAGAGCACGTGATGTTAGAGGGCTAGGCCCTTCTTTGGCATTCAAAAAGAACTAGTCTGTTCACAGGATTCTGAAGGTTGGCACTTGGCTTTGTTAGACCACTTTCACTTCCTTCTATCTGCGGGACGTTGCCCACAGGTCCTTGGACACTTTTTCCTTGGGTCTGGTGGTGGCTGCTCAACTGGTTGTATAACTCGTCCAATGCCCCTAGCGGGACAGTTTGTATCTGACCAAAGATTATGGTATGAAAGTGAGAAAGAATGAGATGACTGGTCTCTTTCCTTTTCCTTTCGCTTCTTCTCTACCTGGCAGGCAATGAGAAATCGTTCTATATGTGCTGGATCAGGTTTGATACAGGTGAGGCTGCAGTCTTTTTGTTTGAGTTTTGCTTATTCCTACATGAATATTAAAACTTTTGCCAAAGCAAGTCCCTCCTCTCTCTAGCAAGGGGAGAGAGGATTGATAGCAAACTATTGTTGGCTACAAAGGTTTGTTATCTACAGATGTAGTTTTTTAACTTCCTTCTACATTGTCACATTACATTGTACGAAGGCCCAGAAGTGTGGCTGTTAAATAATCACTTATTTATCATGCCTGAGGCTTCAGTTTCCTTCCATAGGCTTATATAAGCCAGGGAGAGTTACCAGGTGTGCTGAATCTCCAGTAAGACTCAGGTTTGTTCGACATGTGAACAAATGACAAATTTTTTAATCAGTTTGTATTTTTCTTAGCTAACAAACCTGCGGTCTTATACAGCCCACCTCTAGCCACTCCTTAATCAAGTTTACCTGTGCTGGAAGAAACTGAGGCATCACCTCCTCGATTCATATGTGATGGAGGTGACAGTTGCCACATAGGCCTATCAAGCTACCTCGTTGCCACCAATTCCTCGTGTGTTTTCTTTTTACCAGTTTCCAGCTGGTGCTAGGAGAATTATCCATAAGTTAAGACCACAGGTTTGTTAGCTATGAAAAATACAAATTGATTAAAAAAAATTTTTTCATGTTTCCTATCACTCTCCACTTTACCACAAAAACCACTGGAAGCAAAATTTGATTCTCTCTGTGGGAAGTTCCTCTGGCCTACCGTCATGGATTTTGGCATGCCATTGAAAATGTACTATCTACCGTTGGGCATTTCAACATGATTCCTAATTTGGATAACAATAAATGATTCCTCAGAAGTAGCTTCTATCGGACTATCAAAACTGTTAACTATAGTATTTGGCACATTGTGCAACAATCATGAGAAGTGCAGTAACTAATGAAAATTTTGTAACGAAATAGAATCGCCATCTACCCAGTCCGAGCCTCTTAATTTCTATACCAGATCCGAAGCTGCATGAAACAACTGTGAGCTATAGTCCACCATGGAACTCTGCCCCTTCCTAGTTTTATAAAATGTTCTAGTATCCCAAACCAAATCACCACATTCATCCACCCCATACACAGTTCTTAGAAATTTTAAAATCATCCCAAGGACGATGTTCTTGAATTCAAAACTCCAGCAGCATTTCCCAATATCTCCAACATCCAAAACCCTTTAGCTTCATTAAATGCATCTGTATCATCTGTGATTTTTCTGATAGTTAAGTGATTGTCAACACTTTCAGTAAAAATCTCCCAGGGGCTGTCTCAAACTACCACTTACCAAACTAGCAAACGGTTGTACAGGTGACGTGAACGTCGTAATCCTATGAATCAGTGTTGTATCTACCTGTTCCCCGTCTGACATTTTGCAGACTTTCACCTTCTTATATCTGTGTAAACCAAAAATACCCCTCACCCCCGATAAAATTGGCCTGATCTTAAAAGCAAGTACCCTAAGGAAAGAAATCACTTCCTATACACGCTCCATTGACGTCCACGATGAGCTGATCAGCAATGTCATATGTTTTCAAGGCTGACTCACACGACTTCCCACCAGAAAAAAAAAAAATCAAGTAAAATCCACCTTTTGATATCACCATTGCTTGTCTCCAAGCAGTATTTGCTGACCCCGCAACAGAGACCCACCCTTGGCACTAAGCAGAGAGACAACCCGTTATATCCCCCACACAGTACAACCGATATAAAAACTTGACAAGAAAAAAATAAAGAGAAAAGAAAACTGAATAAAGTCACCACATATGACATTATATCCCCCCACAATATCATATCATCTACTCCATGCACATAAGAAAGATGTTTCAACTCAAAATGAACTGATGGAAAAAAAAAAAAGAGAAATTGCTGAATATACAGAAATAAAAAACCCAAAATAAAAAAAACTCACTTTTACACCTTCCCTCTATATCATTGCAACCACCGACAATCCCGAAATCACAACTGCACTTGCAATCTAGGGCCCAAAAATATACAATTATGTTTAGACCTGCACTAAAGCACTCGTTAATCCACTTATCATTGAGACACTAATGGAGTTAAACTGACCGCCGACCACACCCAGAGCCAAAATGCTAACTTGCAGTATCCCCTCTGCAACAAGGTACCAACTCTTCCAACCTCTCAAGCTATGCTTAAAGATCATTAAATGAAATCCTATTTCTGTTGTATATCCATGTACCTAAATCCTATATCATCATTCAAACATCACTCTTCTGAGTGAATTCATAACACTGAAAAATTTAGTGTTTTACCGCTGCCACCAATTAATCTGTAACATGGAAAACAGATTATTAACACTTACCCTTAAAATGGTAGCCATGGCTCTCTCTCTCTCTCTCTCTCTCTCTCTCTCTCTCTCTCTCTCTCTCTCTCTCTCTCTCTCTCTCTCTCTCTCATGAAACTAAATGCACTATATGCAATGTGTGTAAATCAGACCTGGTTTACAAAAATAATTTATTCTGCAAACTAACATAAGTCATGTTAAAAATGTGATATGATAATAGAAAGTTATTGAACCACTTCCCAAGCCCATTATCCACTTGTAAAATGAAAAATGAAGTGTGATATTAATTCCCATCTCCCATCCAGTGACTGAGTATTTTTCCATTCTAACTTTTCATGTCTCTTTGTCACCAGTTCTCTTAAGTGGCCAAGTTCCTGTGCATGACTTTGTATGGCAAACTATGACTGTCCATGGCTTCCATGAGCACTTGCATGAAACATCTGTAGAGAGAGAAGCATCTCTCATTAGACTTAGTGTGACTGTCCATGGCTTCAGTTCCTCATTGGGCAGGTGGGTTCCATTCTCAGCTAGCACTCTGCTGGCTCCACATTTGAATCTTCAACTGGCCAATGAAGAATTAGAGGAATTTATTTCTGGTGATAGAAATTCATTTCTTGCTATAATGTGGTTCAGATTCCATAATAAGCTGTAGGTCCCGTTGCTAGGTAACCAATTGGTTCTTAGCCACGTAAAATAAATCTAATCCTTTGGGCCAGCCCTAGGAGAGCTGTTAATCAGCTCAGTGGTCTGGTTAAACTAAGGTATACTTAACTTTTTTTTTGTTCATGGCTTCCATGAGCACTTGCATGAAACATCCATAGAGAGAGGGAAACGTCTCCTATTAGACTTATTCTGCGACACCCCATAACACCACAAAAAATTATAAGAAATGGTAACAAAATAATAGGCCACTAAATGAGAAGTGATTGTTTGATTTCAACACTCACCCTTCCAGCAACGAATTTGGTCCCAGGGAAAGCCCTTCTCACGCATCTCCTCCAAATTGAAATGTATGCCTTTTTCACAAAAGTGCTCACCCTTACCCTACAAGCTGCTTTACAAATCACATAAACGTACAAACATATTTTCCACGACACACCCATATCCGGATTTAAACAGGACAGAGCTTCTCGACCATTTGAGACAGAATGCTGGCACAACTTCTGCCCACGTTTGTCTCCAAGTCTTCAAGGTGACTTTCACCCCAGCACAGGATGCTGAGTTTGCAGATGATTGGGTTTGCAAATACTGTACCATCCACCTGTACATTTGTTGATTATCGCAAAAACATTACATGTCACGTATTTACGAACTCATGGAAACATATACAGTATACTACTATGGAGTAATCCATGCCTACCTATCTTCAGCTATTATTGAATCGTCTCCGAAAAGCAAAATCCTAACTCTATACACCTGGGTCACGTGGTGTGACCTGGATCAACCTACCGTCTTCCATTGTGATCACAGCCATCCTAGCTTTCACGCATTTTCCGAGTCTTCTCGTATTCATTCATGCTGTTCTCTGTTCTTTGTGATTGGAAGTATGTACTCCCCATGCCAAGTGATTGTCTGGCTGTATTTGCCGCTCGTAGTTTTCGTGTTGGTTTTTGTCCCTTGGTGCAGGACAAAGAGTGGCGTACTAGAACGTGATGCTGGTGCGTCTTCATCTCGGAGCAAAGAATAAGGGTTGTTTCTTTTTAGTTGCATATAGCCATAATAACATAGTGGGAGGTTTTTTTTTCTTTGGAAAGATCTTTTCTGGGGTCTGAAGAGTGATTTTTTTACCAACATGATTACACACGTTGGCATTTGCCTGACATTCTATTGTTCTTGTTCTGTCTTGCTCTGCCCACGGTGATGGAAGAAAATGGGAAGCTTGAAGTATGTTCTGCTGGCCATCCCTCAAAATGTCTTTGAGGGATGTGGTGGAATTCCTTCTCTTCCTGTGTCAAGAAGAGTACCTATCCATGTCTGCAATTAAAGGTTATAGGGCTGCCCTCGCCCGAGTGTTCAAATCTAGGGACATAGACCTTTCAGCGTTATGGGAGCTGTCAGGCATGATCAGAAACTTTGACAAGAATTGCTCCCCTCAGAAACTGAATCTCCCTGAATCGAGCATCACCAAGGTCTTGGCTTCCCTGAGGAAGCTATCCTGTGAACCGCTCACAGGGGCATCAGACTGGGACTTGACCCAACTCTTAAAGTGGTTT
The DNA here is from genome assembly GCF_040412425.1 of Macrobrachium rosenbergii. Taxonomy (NCBI): domain Eukaryota; kingdom Metazoa; phylum Arthropoda; class Malacostraca; order Decapoda; family Palaemonidae; genus Macrobrachium; species Macrobrachium rosenbergii. The sequence continues at coordinate 13,526,430 of NC_089782.1, forward strand.
TCCTGTAGGCATTGGCATCAATGAAGAGGGTAGGGGAACTTCATGCCCTCTCATACGACATTACCCCCACCCATGGGTGGACATTGATTGGCTTCACCTTCCTCCCAGAGTTCAGGCCAAAGACCCAGAACCCCTCCACACACGACCCAAGGCTTGATGGTTTTTCCACCCCTCATTAAAGGACATCGTAGGGAGGATAAAGGGCAAAATGTTGTTATGCCCAGTCAGAGCCCTGAGAGCCTACCTTAGACATACCACCCCCCACAAACCAGCCCATCGGAGACTTTTCTAAAATAGGGTTGGGAGAAGCGAGAGATCTCGAGGGACACCATCTCCTTCTGTCTGCGAGGTGATTGTGAGAGCATAACACTTGGATCATAGCGAAGATATGGGTCCAACCAGAGTCAGGGCTCATGTGGTCTTCAAGACCTAAATTTCATAATCAATCAATCAATCAGAGGGATAGGACCATCAGTGGTATTTAGGAATGCTGATGACATTCACCTCTTTCTGCCTCAAGGATATAGCACACAAGTCCTTAGATACCTTCATTTTAGGCCCAGTAGTGGCAGCACAGCAGGTCATATAACAACATAAAGCCTTGAGGGAGCTCGGTGTGGAGGGGAAGACATCATAGGCAACATACACTTCATGCATGCCCTTGGGGTATCGAGTAGGAACACTCCTACATGTTTACCTGAGAGATCGTCCTCCTGCCTTCAGGTGAGGCTTCATATATGAAAACAGGTGTGTATACATGTCGTTTACGAAATTACCAAATTGCATAAAAAGAAATTTGTATTTTTCCTTACATACGAACCTACGCTTTCATATAAGTAAAGTTACCCTCTTCGTATTGCCCCACGTATTTTCGATCTCTCACTCCTCCTAGGAGGATGAGCGTAGCTACGTATGGGCTGACGCACAGAGTGGAAGATGGTAGGTCGATCCAGGTCACACCACTTGACCCGGGTATAGCATTAGGATTTTGTTTTCCAGAGACAGTTCAATAACAGCTGAAGATAGGTAATTGCAGATTCCATATATGGAAGCATAGGTTCTTATGTCAGGGTGTAACGACCCGAGTGGGCGTTATGCAGGTTCTTTAACATACTCAGGGACGGGGCTGTCATGACTGACGGCAGATGCAACAAACAAAGGAGGGAAAACAACAAAAACAATAAAATGATCTTAAAATTAATTTATTTACAATATTTATAAGTGAGTCAGGTCTGGTAAAAGATAAAAAAACCATAAATACAAAAATAAGCCAAAAGGCAGCACTAAACAAAAGCAAGTTAAACAAAAAGTAGCTTTAAACAAAAAAGGCAAAAATAAACAACAGCAGGCAGAAAAAAAAACCAAACATACGTCCTCCATCGGGTCACCAAGACAGCCCTCAGCTGCACAACAGGGACAAGACCCCACAAACCAGAATACCCCGATGGAGCGTCAGGACAGCCTCACGCTGTCATCAAAGATGAGCAGCTCGTGGTCACGACTACTCATGGTCAGACGTGCTCCGAGTGGCGTGCTCCAATTTGCTGCTCAAAAACTCGACCAACGTCGACTCCAAAACTGCCTGCTGCTGCTGCCACTGCCGCTACCTTCGCTGCCCAACCAGACCCGACTGAAGACAGAAAAAGCAGCTCACCACGAAAACATCAAAACAAAAAACTTGAAGGTAAGGAGGCAGCAATCCACAAAGGGGAACGAGCGGGGAACCAGCAGTTTCCGCAAAACCATCATAACGTGACACCTCCCCACCTAAAAAAAAAAAAAAGATTATTTTTTTACACTCAAACTCCTCCAATGCCGAAACAACCCCGCCAGCCAAAACAGAGCCATCCTGTCACGGTCGCCATTGTAACGACCGAGTGGGCGTTATGCAGGTTCTTTAACATACTCAGGACGGGGCTGTCATGACTGTGTGGCAGATGCAACAAACAAAGGAGGGGAAAACAACAAAAACAATAAAATGAGCTTAAAATTAATTTATTTACAATATTTATAAGTGAGTCAGGTCTGGTAAAAAGATAAAAAAACCATAAATACAAAAATAAGCCAAAAGGCAGCACTAAACAAAAGCAAGTTAAACAAAAAGTAGCTTTAAACAAAAAAAGGCAAAAATAAACAACAGCAGGCAGAAGAAAAAAAAAACCAAACATACGTCCTCCATCGGGTCACCAAGACAGCCCTCAGCTGCACAACAGGGACAAGACCCCACAAACCAGAATACCCCGATGGAGACGTCAGGACAGCCTCACGCTGTCATCAAAGATGAGCAGCTCGTGTTCACACGACTACTCATGGTCACACTCCACCTCTACGACGTGCTCACTCGTAGGCGTGCTCCAATTTGCTGCTCAAAAACTCGACCAACGTCGACTCAAAAACTGCCTGCTGCTGCTGCCACTGCCGCTACCTTCGCTGCCCAACCAGACCCGACTGAAGACAGAAAAACGGCAGCTCCACGAAAACATCAAAACAAAAAAACTTGAAGGTAAGGAGGCAGCAATCCACAAAGGGAACGAGCGGGGAACCAGCAGTTCCCGCAAAACCATCATAACGTGACACCTCCCCACCTAAAAGAAAAAAAAAAAAGATTATTTTTTTACACTCAAGCTCCCCCTCCAATGCCGTAACAACCCGCCAGCCAAAACAGAGCCATCCTGTCACGGTCGCCATTGTAACGACCGAGTGGGCGTTATGCAGGTTCTTTAACATACTCAGGACGGGCTGTCATGACTGACGGCAGATGCAACAAACAAAGGAGGGGAAAACAACAAAAACAATAAAATGAGCTTAAAATTAATTTATTTACAATATTTATAAGTGAGTCAGGTCTGGTAAAAAGATAAAAAAACCATAAATACAAAAATAAGCCAAAAGGCAGCACTAAACAAAAGCAAGTTAAACAAAAAGTAGCTTTAAACAAAAAAAAGGCAAAAATAAACAACAGCAGGCAGAAGAAAAAAAAAACCAAACATACGTCCTCCATCGGGTCACCAAGACAGCCCTCAGCTGCACAACAGGGACAAGACCCCACAAACCAGAATACCCCGATGGAGACGTCAGGACAGCCTCACGCTGTCATCAAAGATGAGCAGCTCGTGGTCACACGACTACTCATGGTCACACTCCACCTTAGGCGTGCTCCAATTTGCTGCTCAAAAACTCGACCAACGTCGACTCCAAAACTGCCTGCTGCTGCTGCCATTTGCTACCTTTGCCCAACCAGACCAGTTCTGAAGACAGAAAAACGGCAGCTCACCACGAAAACATCAAAACAAAAAAACTTGAAGGAGGCAGCAATCCACAAAAGGGGAGCGGGAACCAGCAGTTCCGCAAAACCATCATAACGTCAGGGAAAATACAAATTTATTTTTAATTTGTTATATTTACTTGTTTTCAGCACGTCAAAAAAAAAAAGTTAAAGTTCAATACTTCCAAGAAGTTATTTACTTTTATTTAACGATGTGCTGCCAGATATTTGGGAGTAACAGCAGAACTCATATCAAAAGAAGGTCAGCAGATCATTAGTCCAATACAGTACTTCTTTGGAGGTATAACACAATACCCTGAGGGTGTGAGACTATTTTCTGCTACCTTTGCCGTAGGCATACTCGTTTAACACAAGTTATTAATGACTGGCAGACTCCATCCACATTAATGATTGCATGGTCCACAGGTTGTTAGGCATTTGTTGATTGAATACGCCAGTCTTGGGAATCTCAGGATTCTTATTCCTCAATGAAGCTCATGGCAGTGATGGACAGGTACATCCTTATCAGGATTCTTGGAGATGATGTTTTATACGATGATAGTGGCATTTTGAGGTTCATATTAGAACTGGTTTTCTTAGTTATTAAGAATAGATACATTTTAATTGCTTAATTTCCTGAAGTTGCATTATGAGCATTTTAATAACCTTAGGAGGTATGGTGTTTTTTACAAGGTGTAATGACATAGTGAGTTTTTTGTACAATATGTTTGGAAAATTATATTTATAGCACACCAGAATCCCAGTGATTTTATAAATGCTGTAAAGTTAATTATCATGTTTTTATAGGGCAGAGGATAAAAATTGCTGAGGATTCTGCTGGGGTATCCAACAACAAAGATTGTGTGGATGCATCCAGCTCCCAGGGTCAATCTTCAAAAGTTGTCAGTGCATCTGAACAGCCATCATATACTTCTGTACCAAAGGTAGGCAGTGACTCAGAAACAAACTGTAATCCTGCCTTTATGGAACCTGAAACATTGCTTTATTGTCTAGAAGAAACTGAAAGTACTGTTAACACAAATGTGGATGGTCAGAAAAATTCCAAGTTGTTCCAGTTAAAGAAAAAGATGCCAAAGGTACGCCCCAAAAGAGCCAGGAAAGCCCGTTACGATGCTGATTACGTGGAGATTGATGAATTATTTTGCAGTGAAGAGGAAGATACTGATTCTGCTCCAGAAGTCCAAGGTTTCCGTATGAGAGCTGAGACTGCGAGTGATCAAAGTACTCAGACCATTTTGCAGCATACCTACATTAGGAATCTGGAAGACGAATGCTATAATTTAAGATGTGAGTTATCACGAATTAAAGGAAAATATATGTTCAAAGACATGGAGCTTGAGATGTTTAAGGACAATGATGAAAAAGTTAAATACTTAACAGGGTTAGAAAACTATGATATGTTAAAGGCTCTCAGTGACATTATCAGCGACTGTCAACGACATCTCGTTAGATTAAGCTGTTTCCAACAGCTTATGGTTACCTTGATGAAGATTAAGTTGAATTTGCCAATGAAATTTTTTGGAGTGTTATTTAATGTCAACCTAACTGGTATATCCAGGCTATTTAATGAAACAATTGATATCCTTTTCAAGAAGCTAGTCCCGCTTTATATTGTGTGGCCCAGCAGGGAGGATATGAGGAAAATACTTCCTTCTGAACTGAATGACTGTCAGAACTGTGTATATATAACAGATACATTTGATTTACAAGTAGACCTGTCGAGTGGGCCATCATCAACATTTAACAAAGTTGATGGTGGAAATAATCTAGACTTGAATACTTCAAGTAAAGGCCAGACCGTAAGGCGATTTCTCATGACAGTAGCCCCTCAGGGGTCTGTGATTTTTATTTCAAAGGGAGTGCTTGGAGAAGTAAGTGACAGAACTCTTGCTCTTGAAAGTGGGTTTTTTGAAAACATCACCCCAGGGGATGTTATCTTAACAGAAAAAGAACTGGGTATTGATGATGCTGTTGCTGTAATGGGTGCAACTCTCAGAAGCTCTAATTCTGTAAAGAGTTCTGGGAAAGCTTTGATGAACCAGGGAGTGGAGGAAAATCCAAGGCTGGCACGTATTAAAAGAGTTATCCAGCTTTTAAAAAAGAAATATATGATTTTGGATAACAAAATTCCCATAAATTGGGTAAAGGTTTCTGAAAAAGAAACTTATACAACACTTGACAAAATTGTTCACATAGTTTGTGCTCTGTCAAATATGGCTAATAGAGTTTGGTCATATGAAAAGTATCTCCCTCCAAAGATGCAAAGTGTTCCTACCTAGGTAAGATAAGTTGAGAAAATGGAAGTCTTACCAAGAAAGAAATAGTTTAGCCAGTGGGGAAAGTACAAAGCTGTAGATGTTTTATTTATACAATTACAAAGAAAAAATGCAGGAAAATATGAGTCATTGGTGTTAAATATTGTGCTGTGAAGGTGCCAACACAATATATAATTCTTTGGTGGCTGTTATGTTGTTAATTTTGCATATTTAATGTGAAACAAAATACTTTAAACGTAACAAGTTATTATTTGGGATTAATTTTACCTGCTGTTAAAGATAGCTTATATCTCCATGGCGATAGGCGAGTCAGCATTCAAACAAAAGATCGAAAGGCTGCCCGGGTGACTGCTTAGTACACATGTTCTCCACCAGGTGTGTTTCGAATGTTTCAGCTCTTATCAGAATTTTCCTTGTTGCCATTTTGTATAGGTGTTTGTTGGTATTTCATGGATGTATGCTTCTATCATGGTACTCTATATTTATTTATCTTAGGATGCCTTCCTGGAATCAAGGCTAAGAAAATAAGGTTCTGAAGGAATGATTACTGCGTTAGCAGGATGTACTGTAGATTTTTTTGGAGATAAACACTGAGCTGGCTGCTGTGGTACAAAATGTGATCTTAAGAATAGATGTGAGGAAGTAGGGATTTTCAAAGGATTTTCTGCATAAGTTTGTTAGTATAGGAAGAGAAGGGAAGCCGATAGATTGCAAACGCAGCTAGTTTGGTCAGGTCACCAACCTGTCATTTCTCCCTCTTCTCCAGGTCATTTGCCTGTAGCTATTCATATTCAGTCTAGGCTCTTCCTTTGTTAATGCTTTAGTTAGTACTGAGACTTCTTTAGCTCCACCTGCTGCTCCCGTCTTTACATAGGATTTTGCTTGTGAACACAAGCTGGAACAGCCATTAACTTTCACACAGGATCCTTAGATACCAACAGTAGTGGGGGAAGCCCTGCCCACTCGTTGGTCTGCACTCCACATTGCTCTCAGCCACTGTAGTGTGAAGACATCTATGCGCTTCTCTGTCTGACTGCCATTCACTTTCCTTTTGTTATTTTTTCTGTGCTGTATGATTGTGTGTGATTGTTTGCTTATATTTCCATAATGTATATCCTGAACTTACAACAGCCTAGGGAGAGGAAACCTTTAATTATTAGGCATTGTCCAGGTGCGTATCATGCAGGAAGCATGATTGCAACCAAACTAGCCCTTGTAGTGAGTGTCAAGTCTGGCCTTCTGAACAGTGGGTGAGATGTCTTCAGAAAAAGAAGAAATAGAAGAAGGTTTCTTTGATGTCATCGGAGTGCAGTACTCCGCCAGTGACACTGAAGATTCTCCTTGGTTCCTTCCTGCCCCCGCCCAAGTGCTCCACCTGCTGTTGCCCCTCTTAAGGAAGAGGTTTCTCCTTGGCCATCTCATACTGCTTCATCAGTAGAGAGCCAGCGGAGAGGAGCGGATGACCAGTTTGACTACTCTCCGGCAGTCTCCTTTCCCTCGGAGGCAGAGTTGTCCTCAGAAGGACACTCCTTGGGGCAAAAGGAGAGTGCCTCACCTAACCCAACTTGTCTTGCAGGTGTTGTGGAGCCCGAGGGGCTTAGGGAGTTATGGCCACCTCTAGGCCTCCCGGGGGAGCCAAGTGTTGAGGGATTTATCTCCCACTTGAAGGCCTCCAAAGGCCTTCCAGTAACTGCTTCCACTGTGACTGTGATGACTTCCATGGTTACGGTGTCTACTGGCTTGAGGGCCACCAGTATAAAAATGATAGCATCTCACTTGCTTCCAGTAGTGTGCCCACAGGTGTTACCCTCTACATCTTTATCCCTTGGTGATGACCTCCTCCACATCCTGCTGTCCAAGGCCCACCTCAGCTGGAAGGTGAAGTCAAAGAAGAGGAATAGGAAGTCTTCGTCATTGTCTTCGTCTTCATTGAGTGCTGTCACCTCCTCCCTTGCTACTTCCAAACCTAGAAAGCAGAGGAAGAAGGAGGTTGCCTCACTCATCTGTCAGAAGTTCCATATGGCTTCTGATGGCCAGCCTTCCCCCAAGGAGAAAGCTGCTGGGTCTCTCACTAGCAGTACTCCCAGTACTGCAGCTCCCATTGCTGATGGCATGGGAGCAATTGCTGCCTGGGGTTCCACGGACCCCCGGCGCACTGGTACCTGTCCTGGAAATTCACTTTCCCGGGCTGGTAAGGGTCCCCAGTCTATGGACCTGGGCACAAAGTCATCTTACAACATTACCCTTAAAAATATATGGCTTACAGCTAAGCATAAAAACTTAGATTACCTCTTTATCCAGGGACATCTATTTTCTCTCATGCAATATTGAAGCTGGCCTGTTAGTTTTTTCAGTAGATAGGGGAGACATTGGTATTCACAAGGTTAACTATGTTCTTGAATATTTCAGTATATATGGGAAAAAAATACATATGATGGATATTTTGCTGTGTTTACATTAATGTTCATATTTGAAAATTAATAAATAATTTTTTTAAATAAAAATAAAATAACATGAAAATACAATAATTAGTGAATATTTCTAGACAAAAAATCTGCAGATTACTGAATTTTTTGCAAATAATTCTGGAATAATTTCCACAGAAAAATCTGCAAATGGGTGAAGCCGAGACTCCAGAACCGCGAATAGGCGAGGGTTGATTGTAACTAATACTGTATATCTTTATTTTGTTATCAGCAAAATTGCTTTTCTGTGCAACTTTTAATTTTACATACAGGCAGTCCCTGGTTAACGGCGGGCTCGGTTAACAGCGATCTGGTTTAATGGCACTTGTCTAGCGATGAAAATCAGCAATTTTTGGTGCTGAAAATCGCTGATTTCCGCTCATCGGCGCCAATAATTGGATATTGGCGCCCATACATACCTAACAGAGGCACCGATAACCGAAAAACAGCGCGGCACCGATAACCCCCGAAAATTGCCGAAAACCGCCGATTTTCGGTTAGCAGCGATTTTTGGTTATCATCACACCCTCAGAAACGGAACCCCGCCGATAACCAGGGACTGCCTGTACGTATTAATTTTGAAAATTGGCCGTGATTTTTTTCAACTACAAAACAGTTGAACTTGGAGGTCAAATTTCTAAATTTCCCCGCTAGAGAATTCTCATTATTAATTGTAGAATAAGTGGTAAAAATTTGAAGCAAATCCCTTCCGTCATAAGGTAGAAACAGTCATTTACTTTATATGGGGCCGTATGGTGTCAATTAGTCCAAGTCGTCTTTGTACCTTTCAGGAATCAGTTCAGCATTCAGGTTCTGATAGATGGCCAATTGCAGGCCTCCTGGCGTGCTTGGAGAGACTTACGAGCAGAACCTTAAGTGGACTGAAGGAGAGTTATGATTCCTTTTAGGTTCCTCTCCAGTGGTTTTGCCTCTTTCAGCTGTTCCTTTGTGTTCTCTCCAGCAGAAGTATCTCATTCTTTAGTGGGAGGTTGTAAATTAAAGAGAATGAAATGGAGCAGGTGTCTGTAATTCACTGGGATTTTACCTTTGACATTTTCCTAGCTCCATAAGCAACTGGAGATTGGCACCCAGTGTTTGACATATTGAGACTGAACAACTTTATGTGTCTGTCCTCATGATTTTTGGTTTTTCTAGCATGGTTTAATGACTTTCCAAAAGAATGATAGGATATTTCAGTGGACGTGCAGAGACATTTTTCTCATACCAGTACATCCTCAGTCACGCAAGTTCCGTCGAGGTGTAAGGTGTATATACAGAGAAGGCATTGCTGTTCAAGTTGCTTTGTTTTGGCTCGTGTACAGCACCTCTATAAGCATCCACAGGGAATGTGTTGCCCATAGGCAGATGGTGTCAACTTCTAGGAATTCTTTTCCACAGAGTCAACTAGTTCAAGGTGGCCAACTCTGTCAACAGTATTCCAAAGGTTAAGGATCCATTGCTTCACTTGGCTCAGTCTCTGTGAATTATGATTTTCAGTTGACTTCCGTAACTCCAGTATACATTCTTATCTGGTGATGTGGGTATACTTGCAATTTGCAGGCTTGTCTGTCAGAAGATTAATAGGCACTTGCTTCTAGAAGAATTTTAACTCTTAGGGAAGTTTCTTACGTGGTTAGGGCTTTCTTTGTTAGGAAACATGGCCTTACCTAAGAATTTTTCAGAATAATCAGGCAGAATTGCAGTACAGTCTCAGCATAAGAGATTACAACTTCCAGATAACGTTCATTAAACTTGTAAGTAATCCAGGGCCATCATTGTCGCCGTTTTGTAGGACGGACACTGAAACTTAAGAGTGGCCTATTTTTAAACATACGTCCATGTAATGTTTTTCCCCTCTGTCTTGTAACACCAAACAAAGAATTTTGACAAGTGTCGCTACACTGACTTAAAATACACTATAGAATAGTCAACACTTACCTGATAAAGCTTACAATACAATGGTCGACACTTCATCTGGTAAAGCTTACAAGACATCAGGATGGTGGAAAGACTGTCAAAGAATCCTAGTAGGTTTATCCTTGGTCAGAAACAAAGTCATAGCAGAAATATTGCTTCTTTGAGTGAAATGAACATGATATTTGTTTGATAGTTCATTCTGCAGGACAGTGTTTTTGGTGATTGAGTATTCAAGAAGAACAAAACTTCCTACAAAGTAGGCATTACATCCACAAGTTAGACAGTTTCTGTGGGATGACAAGGGTACTCAGGTGTGGACTTAGCATGCAGATGAATAGGAACAGTCAGTCGATTACTGCTCCTTTGAGGGCCCTCAGGCTTGAGCAGTGGATGCATTTCTTTAAGTTTGGCCTAATTCAGACTTGTAGGCCTTTCATCTTTATCTGCTTAAGAAAGTATTGAGCACATTTCAAGTACAAGAATTGCTCTGACTCCTGGAGAGCCCTAGTAGCCTCAGAGCAAATGATTTTCAGACTTTCTAGCTCTCTCGGTAGATGTCTCTTATTCTTCTGCATCCCACACTTAACTGCTTGGAGATGCTTGACTGTCTCCTGCTAATAAGGGGTTTTTCAAAGGTATCATGGGTGCTATCCTTAATCAAGTGGAAAACAAATGTGACCTTGTATCTGAAGCAGTGGTTTGTGTATTGCTCAGGATGCTGTTATAGAGGTATTTTCAGCACCTGTACCACTGTAGACATCAAAGTCTCTCTGATTTCTTAGATATGGTAAGAGTTTTTTGCTTTGTTATTTCAAGGTTATTGTTCCATGCTTTCTTTGGTATTGCATCATGTGCAATTAGATCTGGCTGATGATCAGCATCTTTAGGCTGTGAAATCAGTCAAGATTGAAGCCCTACAACTCGGTATTAATCTCTCTCTGGGATTTAGATGCATGCCTAAGTTTTATCTGCAGATCATTTTTAGCCTCAAGGATGAGTTCCATTGAATTATTTACCACAGTCCGCAGTTAGAGTAAATTTATTGCAAGCACTCTCCTTAAGGCTGTTGTAAGGGAATGCGATTTTATCTTTTTGCCTTAGAGCTGAGAATGACGTTAAGGCAAAGTTTTTCCGAGAGCTGTAAGATTTCCAGTTTAACCTCTTTGGTGGAAACATTTCCCTGTTCTGTTGGGGTGATTAAAACTTACTTCAATAGGTTAAGCCTAGAGGAGACAAATTTATCCTTATTTTTGTGATTTTAGAAGATCTAGAATGTCTTTGTCAAAGGTTAAGCCTGAAATAGGCAAAGTTGACCTATTTTGTTGTTGTAGAAAATCTAGAGTGCCATTGTCAAAGGTTGAGCGTGGAAGAGTCAAAGTTAACCTTTTGTTTTGTGGTTTTAGAAAACCTAGAATGTCCTTAACAGAGGTTAAGTCTGGAAGAGGTAAAGTTAACTCTGTGGTTTTAGAAAACCTAGAATGTCTTTGTCAAAGGTTAAGCCTGGAGGAGGCAAAGTTAACCTTTTGTTTTGTTGGTTAGAAAACCTAGAATGTCTCTGTCAAAGGTTAAGCCTGGAAGAGAGAAAGTTAACCTTTTGTTTTGCAGTTTTAGAAACCTAGAACGTCTTTGTCAAAGAACACAAGGTTCTCTGTGACGTATTTGATTAGGCTAGTGTATGAGAACCAGCTCCATACCTTTTACCTTTATTGAAGGTAAATATTCTTAATGTGAGAGCTGTTGCAACCTCATTTAGTTTTACGATGACCATTAGTTGCCTGAGGATGGGATTAATGTGGCCCAGTAGAAGTGCAGTTTGGTTTTTGCTGCACATTATCTTAAGTATGCAGAATTGTTTTATGAAAACAGTAAAGCCCTTAGTCCACTTTTAGTAGTAGGTAAAGTCATTTCCTGAACTGAAGAAAGAGAAATCTTTTAGGTTCTTTGTTTTAAATCCTAGGTTTTAATATTTTGGGGATCATGAAGGTATATATTTTATATAGGAGTGTATCTGTATATCATAAAGGTAGTTATTTACAGTGACTCGTTTCATAGGGTTTTTGGACCCAGGCACAGAGGTCTCCTCACGCTGCTTCTGTTTCACTCTGGCTGAATTGAAGCTGCTTCCTCCACAAGGCTGCTCTTCGTTGCACACATATGAGAGCCTTGCTCCCTGAGTGGAATCCAATTTATGGTGGCAGTAAGATCCAGAAAAGATTCCAGATCAGGCAAGAATGTTTTGGGTTTCATGTAAGAAACCTTTAGCTTGATTGGCTGAGCAGATTCCATATAGCACCACTACCCACCATCCTCATCTCAGTGTGTGAATCAGCTGTCTTTAACAGTAGGTAAGATTCATCCCAAATAATATAAATTTTCATAATAAAATTTATTATTTGGACACTTCCCTACTGTTAAAGTAGACCCCACCCAGCCTCCCCACAACTTAATTGACTGTCAAGGAGAATTTTGACAAGAGCTAAAACATTCCAAACACACTTTGTGGTGAACAGGGGTACTAGACAGTCATCTAGGCAGCCATGCAATCTTTTGTTTTGAATGCTGACTTGCTTATCGCCGTGAAGATGTAAGTTATCTTTAACTGTAGGTAAGTATCCAAATAATCAATTTTATTGTGAAAATTTATATTTTTGTAAGCTGTTTTTTGAGTGTATTGTGTCTTGTTTCATTATGAAATTTTGTGTAAATTCTGTAATATATTCCTCTTGATCTTGTTTCTCAAAGTAGCTGTACCGAATATTGTACATATGCAATGTGAATTCTCATTTTAGATTTTATATATGCTTTTGATACTTTCATTGGAATATCTAGATTTCATTGAAAAAAAATAAAACTGTATTTTGTTTATATTGTATTAAGTACAGTAGTGATTTTTATATAAGAATTTATATGTGAACACAGAACTGTATGTTGTAGAATTGTATGGTTTAATAAGATGGAAATAATTTCTATCCTTGCACTGTATATAAATTGTAATAGTTTAGCCAACAATAAATTTTCTAAATAATTATATACTGTATTATTATTGTTAGGGTCCTCCAGACTTGAGTGAGGGATGGAGGCATCAGAGAGTAACAGTTTAATCAAGTAAAAATTTAACACCTCCTGAGTTCCAGTGGAGAGACCAGACATTGAAATTATAGAACACACTGTTTCCTTGAGAACACTGAATTGTGAAGCTGGCCAATAAAAAAAAAAATGTAAAAGCATTGATGAAATAGAGTGCTAGAATACTGGTGATTACAGCATGTGTATTTCATTCTGGTAAATATTAGTGCAGTTATGCCACATTATACATGGGTAACCCATTTCATGACCCCTGCACATCCCTGAAACTGCATACAAGAATAAACACCTTATGTAACTGAGTACAGACAGAAGCTTAACCCTCTAAACCAGTGGTTCTTAAACTTGGGGGCACCAGAAGCTTCCAAGGGGGACACAAGCAGGGTTGCTAGATGGTGCCTGTTGTTTTTTTAATTTGTGACGTTAATTGCAAAATTGCCAAAAACATTTTCACTGCTTCCAAATGTTTTATAATTATTATCTCAAAACATGCCAAAAATTCAAAATATAAGAAATTTACATTTCAAATCTTGTTTATGAATTGTCTTTTATTGTTATAAGATTTTCCCATTTTCTATGAACATTGTTTGTTCCATTGAAATATAGTACAGTGCATTCTTATAAAACATTTAACAGCAATGAAACAAAAATCTATCATTCATCCATATACTCATATAAGCAGTGAAGTAAAATAGTATACAAATAGACAACATATTGTTTATAGTTGGCAAAATTTCATGGGATCTATACATAATGCAGAGAGGGGCTCAAGGAAAAAAAGTATAAGAACCACTGCTCTAAACAGTCTTCTTACTGGCCTTGGCTTCATCAAAGAAATTAGGCGCACTTCATGGACTCTCTTTTAATGTTAAACACTCGATGGGTTGGGGGTCCATAGCCTTCAAATTTGTCCCAGAATTCATAGCCAAGACTCAAAATCCCTTGGTTCACAATGACAGGTTTGAGTCATTCTCAATCCCCTCCCTTGGAGATTTTGTAGGTAACGGCCCAGACAAGTTACTTTCATGTCGTGTCAGGGTACTGCATAGCTATCGAAAAAGGACTCAACATCTCTGACCTGCATGTCGAAGACTTTTTGTTAGCACAGGCCGTAACAAGAAAGAAGTGTCCAAGAACACCATCTCCTTTTGGCTATGTGAAGTGATTAGACAAGCATACAGTAACTCTTCACATACAGATGTCAATACAGTGCATGTAAAACCCCATGATGTTAGGGCTTTGGCCCTTCCATTGCTTTCAAAAAGAACTGTCGGTTCATAGGATGCTAAAGATTGGTACGTGGCTTCACCAAACGACTTTCACATCCTTCTATCTGCAGGACATTACCCATAGGTCCTCGGACACTTTCCTTTGGTCCAGTAAAAGTAAGTAAGTATACCTTAGTTTTACCAGACCAATGAGCTGATTAACAGCTCTCCTAGGGCTGGCCCGACGGATTAGACTTATTTTACGTGGCTAAGAACCAATTGGTTACTTAGCAACGGGACCTACAGCTTATTGTGGAATCCGAACCACATCATAGCAAGAAATGAATTTCTATCACCAGAAATAAATTCCTCTTAACTCTTCATCAGCCGGCCGGGGAATTGAACTCCGGCCGAGCGAGTGCCAGTCCGCAGCTCTACCGACTCACCCAACGAAGAGCTTCCTTTGGTCCAGTGGTGGCTGCTCAACAAGTTGTGTAGCTCATCCTGTGCCCCAACCAGAATAGTTTGTATCTTACCTAAGATGTTGGTTATGAAAGTGAGAATGAATGGGATGAATGGCCTTCTTCCTTTCTCTTTCTTTTCCTCCTCTTCCGGTGGGCAGCGGAGAGATTTGAACCATCATTTGCCGGAACTGGTTAGATACAGATGAGTGAGCACTCATTCTGTTTGTCATATTTGATTGTTCTTAAGCAATACAAATTTTTTAATAGAAGCAAGCTCCCTCCTCTCTCTTAGAAGGGGAGAGAGGAACTGACAACAGACTAAGGTTGGTAGCTAACATGCATTTTGTTGTCTCCAACAATTACAGGTTCTTTTCCTTCTTCCAAGACAATGTAGACAGGAGTTGTTCCCATTGTCTCTTAGCCTGGATGTCTGCCTGTTGAGTAACCCTATGCTCTAACAGCCGGCCAGGAATTGAGCCCATGTGAGGTGAACCATCAGTTGGTTCTAAAGCCAAAAGTCACTCCTTACGTTAAGACCAAGAAAAAGTTGATCCTTACATTAAGACCAAGGGTTTGTTTTGTATATGGATAAATGACAAATGACAAATTTTAAATCAATTTGTATTTTTCATAACTAACAAACCTGCATTCTCAACGTACATGACCCATCTCAAGCCACCCCTCATACAGTTACCTGGGCTAGAAGAAAACTGAAGCTTCACAACATCCACTAGGGGGAAACCAGATCAGACTCTGCCCACCTCTTTCCCCATTGATTATCTCCCATTGCCACCAAAACCTTGTGCTATTAATAGCCGGACTCCAGCTGGGTGCTTGAGAAAATCCCCTTAGGCTATCTCCCATTGCCACCAAAACCTTGTGCTATTAATAGCCGGACTCCAGCTGGGTGCTTGAGAAAATCCCCTTACATTAAGACCTCAGGTTTGTTAGGTATGAAAAATACAAATTGATTTAAAATTTGTCATGTTTGAAAGATGTAACAAGAGGAAAATCTCACAGTTGCAGTATGAAATAATTGTTAGGAGAGGGTGGATAGCAAGATGGAAGAAAGATAATATGGATGGAGTACAGTAAAAGGAATGAAAGGGGTTGCAGCTAGGGCTGAAGGGACACTTCAAAGAACCTTAAGTAAAGCCTCCAGTGCACCCCGTGTGTGCACTGACAGCACTGCCCCCCTACAGGGAGTAGTATGTATTGGTTGTACATGGTAAAGAATTATTAAAATCATGGATAAAGTATTTCTTTTACAGTATTAGTAAGAAAATTTTGAACTACTGTAAATTTGCAGTGTAAATGTAAATTTAAGATCAGTACGTAGCACTAAATGTGCAGTAGTCTGGACTGGGAGCGATGATCTAGCATAAACATTTTTGTTTTATGTAGTGAAAAATATGACAAAGCACCATGAAATAGAAATCACAATGGTAAAGAGAGGGAAAGTATGTAAGGAAGGTTCTTAGCATAGCATCAGAATGTTTTTCTCTCTCTCTCTGACTTGATAGCCTATTACAGTTTTGAAATACATATAGTGTAGCTCAAAAGAGACAAACAAAAAAAAATGAACTTGGTAATTACTGATAGCAGCCTCCTTAGTGCTTTAGTGTGATGACGATAACAGTAATGAAATGAAGATGAATGATGGCGTGGGCAGTGTGTGTAAGCTATTGACCCTCTAGCAATACTGTAGTGCAGAAACGGTATCTGGGTCGTCTTCAGAGCTTGGAGGAAGCAGAGGAAACTCAAGGGAAGGAGATGGTGACAGCTGTATAATATCAGGATCTGATGAATTTGTAGGCTGGGGATCATCAGTAGTTGACACTTCCTTTCTTTTTCTTGAAGTGTCATAATTGTCTATTCTTACCTTTGCCCTTTTAGTTCGTCTTACACCTGTCATAGCAATATTTCCTTAGATATTACACAGGTTACTTTCATTGTGGTTTCCATGGAAGGATTGCATATTTTATTGATTGTATGATTGTTCTCATTTACATTTAGTCAACTGGACAGAGGCAAAAAGATAGTTTATTCCAATATTGCACTGGAAAAGAATATCAGCAAGTCTAGTTTTATAAAAAGAAAGTTTCGGTCATAACATAAATATTTGTCAAGGCATGTATTGATTCTATAATTTCCATAATTTCAAAAGAAATTTGTAAAATGTTAACATTTTAAGATAAGTGTTAAGAGATGTATGGAAAAAGGATTATCATTAACATTATTTTGTAAACGTAGTACCTGGCCTTAGCACTAGTGATTTTTTTGCCCCTTCCCCTTTGACACCTGTCAAGTGTGGTGGCTTAGTCCCCAACACTAAGTTTGTCTGTATTGTCCCCTAGCACATATATTGTGATATCTACCAACGCGTATCACTCCTTTGTTAATGGCTTAAAGTCAAAACTGGTCAGGACTTATACCCAGTGTCTTATTGTTTCACTTATAGTGACATATGATATATATATTGACTATAAATTATGTACCCTGGAGGCTTACAATATTGTATAGTAGTGGGCATGGTAGGGTTAGGTAATTGTGCATTAAGTAAAATTATTAGTTAGCTTATATCTCAGCACCAATAGGTGAAGAGACAGAAGCTAACTTTTACTGTAAGTATCCTAATAATAAAATTTATTATGAAAACATATATTAATTTGGTTATTAAAAGCAAATATTGTGTAGATAAAATAATTGTAATAATTTTATATAGAAGGTATCGCAGACAACACCCTACTTATGAACTTTCAGAGATATGAACAAACAGGGTCAAAAGTTAAAATTGTGTTTGGAGCACTCCCCTTTGCCACCCATTATTTCAGATTTTGCTCTGGGTGCCTATTCTGCTAGTAAGAATTTTTTAAAAGAATAAAACACAGGTAGAAATTGTTCCTTTAACCCCTTCCCTGATTATCCCTAGCATTCTCATGGTTAACTACCACGTATTCTTACAGTCATAAGAATATTTGTTCATACTCTTAAAATATTCCTACAGCAAAACCAAAATTACTACGATGCCAAACTTCTTCCTGACTTATTAATCCGACTACATTTAATCTGCATCCCTCATTTTAAGGCTCTTTAATCTTTTCATAAAATCCTACTTATACTTCCCATGGGCTTTCCAGAAGAGACCATTCCGGGGCAAGGATGACATAATTTAGACTTTGAAGAGCCAATAACAGTATTTTTTTATCGCATTGTATCATTTCCATCAGCGAGTCCAGGCTAGTAGCTAATGGGCATTTGCATAATTAATTTAGATTAGAAACTAAGTCATCCTTATCCTACTGCTATCAACACAGTTTAATGTATATCAAATCTTCATTACTGCAGCTTTTTTACTATTAATCATTCTTCACTCGTCATCAAAATGTTTTTTCGCTCACTTTACATCTTTAGTGTTAGAAATGCAGAACAATAGTGTCAAGGTGTTTACCCTATTTTGACTGGTTTAAGGAAGATATGGCAGCATTTTTGCCACATCTACATTACATCCCAACTTAGGTTAAGGGTTTATGAATCAAATATGGGAAAAGCAGCAATGCCAAAAATGTACTACATGTTCATAGTCATTTTGGTTTTACTATACTTATTTATATCTTGATTTAATTTGGTTTGTGATGAATACCCATTTTCTATATATTTTTAAAATCATTCAGTATTTTAAGGAATTACTTTGGATGTTAGAACAGTAAAAAATTAAAATTTAGATTCAAGCTACAGTCAAAATCTAGCATCCAAAGTAATTCCTTATAGTACAGGCAGATTTTAAAAATATTAAAATATAAAAATGGGTATTCATCACAGAGTAAAATCAGGAAGACAGAAATAAGTAGGAATATTGTAGAGTATGAACAAATGTTCTTGGGATTATAAGATTTCATGGTAGTTAATCACTAGAATACTCGAGATAATCTGGGAAGGGGTAAAGCGTTCATTTACCAGAAATGACATCTCAAAAGTTTCAATTTTTCAGAAGCAATATCAAGTTTAAAACTCTCTATAAGTGTAATAGTGAATGTCATGGCCTCTAGCAGTTAGTTACAAATACAAACAAGGCACTTTTTCCACCATATGGAACAAAGAATTGGCTATATGCTGGTATCAATTCCTTGTCACTAATGGTAAATGAGCGAAAGGAACAGGTTCATGTTCTTTCCATAAATTCTTACTAGCAGAATAGGTGCCAAGAGAAAATTTTGAATGTAAATGTTAAACAAATTATGCACTATATATTAAAAACCAACATACGAATTCAAAAAAGTCAAGATAGGAATGGCCATTAAGAACATAACTTGTTCGTAAGTAGGGTAGTGTTTGTAGCAGTTGAGGACTTTTAACTTACTCTTGGTACCCTTGGAGCATTTAAAGCGAAGATATTGGAGAGTGGTATAACAAATATAATATACATATATATAGTAATCCTTCAATTACTGGTCTCTATTGCCCAAGTAGTCACAAGTCTAAAGAAAAGGGACACACGAACTGGAACTGATTTATTATCAGAACTTTCCTATTTTAACTTGGCATTGTGGACAGAAATAGTAAAAGGTAAATTTGGCATTGTGGACAAATAGTTAAAAAGGTAAATTTGTGTCCGCAGGGAACAGCTTCACAATTAGCTGCCAAAGTTGACAGCTAAGCCATATTTTGTCTATTGGATGTCGAACAAAGTATTTTGAATTGGATCTCTTGTACTTAAATCTTATCTAATTAACCTCATTCAATGCCAGAGCAAGGGGCAATCCTTCAGTTTCCGTCTGGGGTTTGTGTTTTGCATTGCTTTATTGAAATTAGTTTTTCATCATCAGAAATTTAGTCACCTTCCCTTAAAAATTTTGTTCTTAGATCAGTGATGTTACTCAGAATTATTTGATTTTTTTGTCATTGAATGCATTTTCATTGTCACTATAGTTCTGTTATCTTGTTAAGAACAAAACCTGTGTTTCTGTGGTTGTCTCAGCTACTAGTAAACTGAAGTCATACATTATCCAAAATTGCCAAGGATATTGGTCTGATTCCAGTATTATGAACCTTGACCAATGGTCTTAGCTGGAACTTGCATAAATGTTTAAACAGTTTAGATTGTTGAATAACATCCTTAACTTTTACAGGGCTGGGCCAAAGCATTTCTTCTTAGGACATTAACTTTTGATAAATTTTAACAGCAAACTAGACCAACAAAAATATTTATCATTCATGGACTGGGTCATGTAGGTTATTCATTAAATACACATGGTCAATTGTGACCATTCACAGATTGGATTGGCTTAAAGGCTAAGCACTGTGACACCAAGACTATTCAAGTCAACCTCAAAGACAAGATTTGCTTCAGTCTAACATCATTTTGGGATGACAGCAGTCTTAGGTTTACTCATCTTCAGTTTACGACAGCAGTCTTAGGTTTACTAATATTCAGTTTACTCCACCAAACCTGTCATCAGCTACAATGTATAGGGTTTCAATATATGGGGAGGGTGGCTATCCAAGGGGAGGCAGCAGAGATGTCATGAGGGGGTGGGGGTACTAGGGTGGAGAAGATTCAGGAAAGGGGACACATTTTGAGTTAAGAGTCATTTGCCATAAGAACATATGGCCACAGTTTACGTTAATGAAGAGGTTTGAGTTGGCCATAGTTTGCACTGTATATAGAGGCACAAGTTAGGAAGTTTGAATGTATTCAAGAGGCCAGTGGAAGAGTTTGATTTCAGGAAAGGTACAATTGCTGATCATAGGGCCAAGTTTGAGATGAGAGTTTGATGCCCTGGGGGAAGAGTTTGAAGTATATCTTGAGGCCAATAGGAGTTTGAGTTCAAGTAAAATACAAAAAATGTACAAAATTCTAACAATACAAAATATGGGAAAGTGAATTAGTAGGAAAAATCATACAAAAGTTTCACAACAACACTTTATTGTTGCTGTCTTCCATTTTTCTAGCAAGAAAAACTGGGAAAATTTACTCGTCACCATCGTCGTCATCATCCTCGTCATTGTTGATCTGGAAGTAACGAAGCTCATATGTATCTTTCATAGTGGGTGGAGCAACCACTCTCAACCAATCTCGGAGGTTGTTCTTTTTGAGGTACTTCTTTGTAAGATACTTTAGGTACCTGGAAAAAACAAGCTAAATCAGCAGCAAATAACAACAGTTCTTATTCTCCACTGTTATTACATTCATCAGAAAGGTGAGTGGTTAAAATGTCAGCAGTGGTGCCTCAGGGAGGGAATTGCATCATTTGTAAATTAAAATATATGAGTATTTCCTCAAGTACACATCCTAAGTCATCAATATTTATATATATAAAAATTGTATGCCTCACCTTTTTGAAAACTGGACTTCAGCATTAACGGTGATTTTATTCTTATTTCTGTCAAGACTTAGTTTGTTTGACAGATTATTTTTCTTTCCATTAATCTTTATATGACCAAGCAAATAGGTTTCCTGTGAAAGAGTAAACAAATGAACTGTAGGTTAACCCCACAGTTACTGTTAGGACATAAAGCCTAACATGTAACTCAGTTACAGATTCCATTTAGTATATCACAAGACATGTGATAAGAATGACTTAACTTTGCTTAGGGAAGGTAACCCTAACAGTTAATCCACTCTTTTCTTTCATTACTTAAGGCACTGTAACTGGGTATTCAGCTAGGGAAGGTAACCCTAACTGTTTGATCAGCTAGGGAAGATAACCCTAACTGGATTTTGAGAAAACATTAATAAGGTAGAAGATACTGTATTATGTAATAGTTCAATATGAGCACACCAGGCAAAAACACTTAGATGGCTGTAACAAAAAGTCAATAAAGGCATGAAAGTTATTATTGCATGGCCAATTGCATTCTAAATATTTCATTAATGAATAAAAAATTAATGAAGCACGGTACTTCACAAAGTCGGCAGCATTCATAATTCCATCCTCCACTGGTTGTCTGCAGTCAGGGTGGAATTGGAAAGACGCCTTCTTGCGTTTTGTAATTCTGCCAGCCTTGTCGTCCTGAACACCTTTCAAAACTTGGCCTTTTGGGCCTTTACCACCAGCAGCACACTTGGTGTCCTTTGTGGCCGTCACACGTTTACCTCCTTTGCTGGCAGCCTTGCCCTTAGCTTTACTTGCCAATGTTCCTTTAGCTTTTGCTCCTGCTGTAGTTTTAGGTTTTGGGGCCTTTGGCTTTTCTACTTTGTCACCTTTCTCTACTGCAGGGCGTTTAGCTGGTTTTTCTGCTCCGGCTGGCTTCTCTGCTGCTGGGCGTTTCGCTGCCTTCTCTGCTGCTGGTGCTTTAGGGGTCTTCTCTGTTGCTGGTGCTTTGGTAGCCTTCTCTGGAGCCTTTTTTCCAGTTGCTGGGGCCTTAGCACCCTTGTCTGCGGGGGCTTTAGCCTTGTCACCAGCAGGAGCTTTAGCTGCTTTTGCAGCTCCTGCACCTTTGGAGGCATTGGCAGCTGCAGGAGCCTTTTTGCCCCCCTCAGCACCAGACTTTGCAGTCTTTGTAGTCTTTTTGGCTGGTTTACTCTGTAAAATAAAATTATCAAAATTATTTTGGCTGGTTTACTCTATAAAATAAAAATTAAAAATTATTCCAAATCCAGTATAACATGCTGAGTTGAATTCAATTCAGAACAGCCTAATGGATTACAAAATGTAGGCCAGAGGCCAATCACTGGGATCCCAAGAAGTCATCAGTGCTGAAAGACAAGTTGAGTAAAAAGGTTTTGAAGGTGTAACAAGGAGAGAACCTTGCAGATGCACTAGGAGAGCATGGAAAGTAAAATGAAGAAGGGTATATGAATGGACATATAGTAAAAGGAATTATAGCAGTTGCAGCTGGGGATGAAAAGGACACTGGAAAGCACATTGAAGTAATGACCACTGTGCACTGACCATACTATCCCCCCCATGGGGAAAAATAGTAAATAAAGCACATTAAATATTACACACTACACAGGTTACATTAACTAATTATTTTAGTCAATAATGTCTTATTTTTCTAGCAATCTGTCTACTTCTATCCAGGTTACTAAAGTGCAATAGCAGCAATTATGGTAATTTCTTTACATATTTTATTCACATTTCCCATTACACTTCACCTTTAACTGCATATTCATCAGATTATAAAAACTACTCTTAACATTAAAATGTACAGTACTGGAGTAATAAAACTACAGGCGGTCCCCAGTTATCGGCGGGGGTTCCATTCCTGACAGTGACGATAACTGAAAATCGGCAATAATAGCGCCTGTAAACGGGGATCAGCGCTGAAAATCCGGTTATCGTTGTCACTAGACAAGCGCCATAAAACTGGATCGCCGATAACCGGGGACTGCCTGTACTTTTCTAATATTATTATATACTCCTACATTAGATTCTTTCTGAAACCGAACTGTGACCTTGGTACAATAATTTCTTTTGGTAAATTAATTTCTTGATGTTTTGGTTCGCCTTTGCAACAGCATCTCCAAAATACAATAAGCTCGAATGATACCCAATACATGTACAGTTCATGTAACTCGAACATCTGTTCACGTCTGAGACCCATGAAGTTTAAACCCAATTGAAATTCATACTTCCTAAGAATGTTATTTGAATAAGTTATAAACAATAATGGGAAATATTAAAAGCTAAGGTTAAGCATACAACATCTTGATCCAGCCAAATCTACAGAACTGGCATTTGCCCTTTAAATGTTTCAATTAACCCTTTTAACACAGACTGGACATATTTTACGTCGACAAAAATTGTCTGTCCGGTGCAAGTGGACGTAAAATACGTCGACTACAAAGTTTTTTTAAATATTCGCGGAAAAATACTTGTAGGTCTCGTTTACGAAAAATTTTAAATTGCGCCTTGAGGGATGCTGGGAGTTCACGGATCAAGCTGTTTTGTTTACAAGCGTGACCCAGCTGCGCATGCGTGAATTTCTTTCTTACCCCAAGAGAAAGCATAAGCTAACTCTGCTGAAAATCTCAGAAATTCTTTAGTCACATTGTCATTATTTTTGCAGTTTTCTATTAGCCTTTATATAAAGTTTTATATATGAAAATGTGCGCAATTTCATGTAGAATACAACAAAAAATAACTCATGGTTGTAGCTTTTATCGATTTTGACATTTTCATATAAATCACGATAAGTGCCAAAATTTCAACCTTCGGTCAACTCTGACTACTGAAATGGTAAAAAAATGCAATTGTAAGCTGAAACTCTTACATTCTAGTAATATTCAATCTTTACCTTCATTTTGCAACAAACGAGAAAGTCTCTAGCACAATATTTCGATTTATGGTGAATTTTTGAAAACTTTTTCCTTACGTTCGCATGCGCTAACTGCTGAAAATCTCAGTAATTCTTTAGTCACTTTGTCGTAACTTTTGCACAGTTTTATATTAGCCATTACATAAAGTTTATATGAAAATGTGTGCAATTTCATGTAGAATACAACAAAAAATAACTCATGGTTGTAGCTTTTATCAGTTTTGAAATATTTTCACAAAAATTACGATAAGTGCCAAATTTTCAACCTTCGGTCAACTTTGACTCGACCGAAATGGTCGAAAAATGCAATTGTAAGCTAAAACTCTTACATTCTGGTAATATTCAATCATTTACCTTCATTTGGCAACAAACGGGAAGTCTCTAGCACAATATTTAGATTTATGGTGAATTTTTGAAAATAACTTTTTTTACGTCCACACATTACGAATTCATGCATCATTTTGTGATAATATTTTCTGTGTTGCTTTGATTGTTTTACAATTTGTTATATACAAAAATCATCGCAATTTAGTGTACAATACAATGAAAAAAAAAAAAAATAATGCATTAGCTTTAACCGTTTTGCTCACAGCACAATTTGTATACAATTACATATGAAGTTTTTTTTGCGCTGTCATATATTCCAATATTTATATGATATTTTTTCATTTCTGATGATTGCATACTAAACTTCAGGCAATGAGAAAAAAAGGAGCCAAAAAATGAACTCTTAATCTTAAAAACTGAGCGTGCTGTGATTAAAAAAAAAAAAAAACTTTCTTTCCGTTTCGGCGCTAACTCTCAAAATCAGTCGGCATATGGCAGACACTTTTGTAAATAGAGACTCGGCGTTTAAGGGCTAATATTCATACCATGGACCATATAACCATACCTTCCCACTTCAGGTTAAAGCACATTCACCACATCCACCAAATGGCAAAACAACACGCCACTGCATTTGATGTAAGGTGTTGTGCATTTCAATATGTAAATAAAGTAACAGCCAACAAGATACAGTTAACAGTTCACATCTAATGGATTGTGTATTAACCCTTAATGGATGGAAATCCTCATGAGTATATATGACTGGTTTTGGGTGATGGACAGGAATCCTCATATGAATATTAATATTGCAAGCAACACAGTTTGGCTATATCGAGCGGGAGAGTTTCCATCACTTCACTAGCCCACAAAATGACTGGTGGCAACTTTGGAACCAGCTCAGCCAGTGGGCATCTCAGGGAGATCAGTATTGTTCTTGATTTGACTGGGGGATGTCTTGCTCCTCTATTTCATATGTCTTATTTGCCTTATATTTTATGTTATGTCAATTATAATTGTAATTCTGCAAAATATTAGAAAAACCATGTATACCTCCAGAAAAGTTACTGCATCTCCTGATCTTGGTAAATTTATATAAATATTCTATAACTAATAATGTACTCAGAATTTGTTACTGATTTTAGTTACCTGTTATATTTTATGAGCTGTAATTATAATTTTACAAAATAATATAAATTAGAAAAAACATGTATACTTGGTAAAATTTGTTTTATAAGAGGCCCCACAAAGGGCTGTCAAGTCACTTTCAACTAATCGTGGAGGGTAGGGAAAAATTTTTTTAAATTTTTTCTTACACCATGTGCATTTGCATATCTAAAGTTTGACCGGTCTAGGGGTGTGCACAATACATAATTAGCCCATCCTTTAAGGGTTAAATATGAATAGCCCTTCTATTCCTAATACAGCATTTTCATTTTAAAACAAAATTACAAAATAGGTTGTAGTATAGAAAATGCAGCAACAAGCTCCATAAACAGAGTAAGCCTTACAACTGCAGCCAATGTGCTCAGTATAGGACCTATTTCTACCTAACCATTTTTCGTAACAGTATAGGACCTATTTCTACTTAAACATTTTTCTTAACAACGAAATTAATATACTGTATACATTTCTTGTATTGTCACTGTGGGCATGCTTAACATTCTACAGGCTCCCTAATATATATATATTTTTACAATGAAATACATTTCTTGTATATACAAATTTGTAGTATTTTTTTTATACTGCAGGGGAATAATAAATGAAATGAAGCTGCTGTTCGTATGTGACATTTGGGCTATGAATATTGTGCTATGCATAATATATGTATAAATTTTGTAGGTGGTTTTCAATCCCACCCTTTATTTTTTGGTTATAATAGTGCACAATGTTAAAGTCAAGAATAATGCATCTTGATTATTTGTTCAACTAGTGTTGATATGCATGGTACCCTCATGCCCAATCTGCCTTGTACCCACCTTTCCATACTCTATTCTAGAATAAATACTACTACTGAAGTGTAGGTATGTACGTCACGGTTTTCTGCACTGTACTGTCCAAATTTCCTAACCCTCGGCTTTCTACAATGTATTCCAAATATTACTATACTGAAGTGTATGCTTGTCACAACTTTCTGCATTGCACTCTGTCCACTTAGCTCCGAAGCCCCATTTGCCAACCACCCACTTTTCTGGAACGTATTCTAATTACTAATACAGTATTGTAACATGAGCATTTACATGTAAATGTTTTCCCTCATTTTCTCAAAAACCCTATAAAACCAGCATAATGTTCCAGTTGCCCTACCTCATCTACAGCCATATGCAAGTTATCCTGTTAATAACCATGATTTCCATTACTACACTATATAAACATATCAAAATGTTTAGTACAATGGGAATGGTGAAACCTTAGTTAAAGCATCCATTTCTTTTATCTACTACTATTGTTCAAAGGCATACCTTGGTACTACAACTGCTATTTCTATTCTGGTCCAGACTAGGTATATCATCAAATTCCTTATATCAAATCCTTCTTCCAAAGTTATAATTTTCATAAGACTTGTATTTGAAAATCGAAAATCCTAAATCCCAAGTTTCACTATTTTGGTAGTAAAACTGCAGCAGTTTTTTGGTAGAGCCACAGGCAAGTTGCACACACTATGTCAAATGCCAGCACAAAAGAAGATCAAAGACATTTCTGGGCAAATGCTGTGTGGGGGGCCAAGCATGGGTAGCATACAATGAAGCCAATTTACTTCAGGATGAAATGCTGTGTTGGGGCCAGGCTAAGCATGGGAAGAATACAATGAAGAGGCCAATTTACTTCAGGGTGGAGGATGGTGAGACACTTTCTAAGGAGGGTACAATGCAGAATGATGGGACTACGGTAATACTTTACAACAGTTGCACAGCCTATATCTCAGTAAACAGCCCGTTACATGCAAAAAAGAAAACTTACTCTCCATCCTAAAATACACCTGGCAAAACATACCATACCAAAATACAATAATTTCATAATCACACAATTTTGTTATAAAATAGGCTTTTTTCAAAGTCCCCAGTAGTTGTTACTGGTGACACGCAAGGGCACTCTCCACTTGTTCTTCCGGTCACCTCAGTACAATGTTCTGGTCAGGGGCATTTCGAAGGCTTAGTCAAAGACTTGTACGCATGCGCAGACCAGGTTTGGGCTACTGCACAGGCATTTTTTTTTTCCTTCTTCCTAGACCTACCGTGTTATCTGATTTATATTTGATCCAGCCCAACCAATCACAGGGCTAGATCATAGGGTTAGGATTGTACCCACTAGGGCTTGGTTTGTCGACCTTGCTCTGAATTCGGCCATTTGATTTCCGCCTGCTGACGAAATGGATCTTTGCTTCAGTTGTGAATTGACTATAGTTGATATTTCCAGTATATCTAGGGATCGGAAGTTGCCTCTTGAATTTCTTTGCACAGCAGTCTTAAATTTAACATATAAATACCTAGTTGCCTTATTGTTGTTAAATTAGCTGACAATTCCGTTGAGATAAAGTCTTCAAGAATTCAGCTGGTCAACGAGCACGTTGTCACCTTATCAAGGCTGACTGGAACTGTTCAAGAACATGCAGTGCAGCATCGAGGTTCCCCCCCCCCAACTTTAGCCAGTGTACTCAAGAGGTTGCATGTGTCGCCAGTGTATGTTAATGCACCATAAATGACTGGTACAACTTCTGCCAGGAAGTTGTACTACACACTAAGTACCAGCAACCAAATAGGTGGCCCCAGAACAATTGTCGACATATAGACGAAGCCTTTGGCAAAAGAAAATACAACAAAGGGAGGTATACTGAAGGAGTGTAGGTGTTGGGGGTGGGTTCAAATGAGAGAGAGAAAGAGAGAGAGAGAGAGAGAGAGAGAATGTTAGTGGTTGTTGGGCAGTATATTCCCTATTGCAACTGTAAGGCTACATGCATGAAACTGTGAACCACTCACGAAACTTTGTGGATCCAGCTGTGGCATCAACCCAGAACATCGAACGTTGCAGGAGGGACTCTCAGGCTGATGTACCAAAATACGGTACAAGGGAAGAAGCCTTCGACAGATACCTGCCCATCACCTCTTATGATGAAAATACCCAGTAGCTGTGTACGAAGCCCAGTTTTGTGTTCATGCATACTGTTGCCACACACTACCCACCTCCAGTTTCCCAAGTATTACACAAATTTGAACCCTCTCAATAACAAGTTAGGTTCACTGATGTCTATGTCAGGTACGGTAAATGGTCCCTAGGCAATGATTACGTAAGTGTTCTTGTTGGCAAGCAGAAGACAGGGCCGCTCAACCCTGTCCAAATGTCCACGTGTTAGGCCTATGGGTTTTTTTTTTTTTTTAATTATACATGTAAGAAGTCGAGGTCAATCATGTCCGAACGTACAGTTAACCCATAAGTTTGAAGTAACCAGTTGAATGGAACCTAGTATGCAGATTGTTAGTTTAATCTTTCAGTAAATATTTCTTAGAGGTACATTAGGCTAGCCTAACCGATGTGTCCAAAACTAACCCATAAAGTAGTTATTGTATGTAGAGTGGCGTGTCAGTCACTCGGTACAGAGTAGCCTAACATATTTCCCCCTTATCAGATTATTTAGCCTTTTGTATGCAGTGGTGGATCAGTCTGTCAATAATGAAGATTGTTTCTTATGTAGGGAAGTAGCCAGAGTGAGAGGTCAGTCACTCAGTAATACAGAATATTTAGTACAGCTATGGAGTAGCCTAATCGATGTCCCCCCCCCCTTATAGTAAGATGTGTTCCTCATGGGACGGGTGGGTATTGTTCTAGTCCCGCGTTCAATTCTCCAACCAGCCAATGAAGAATGAGGAATTCTAGTGATAGAAATTAATTTCTCGTTATAATGTGGTTCGGATTCCACAATAAGGTGTAGATCCCGTTGCTAGGTAACCAATTGATTCTTAAGTCATGCAAAATAAATCTAACCCTTCAGGCCAGCCCTAGGAGAGCTGTTAATCAGCTCAGTGGTCTGGTAAAACTAAGGTGTATTTTGTTTTTATTCATTTATTGCATGTTCATTAAAACTACACCAAAAACATTTTTTGTGCATTTTCTAGTGCAAAATAGGCTGCGCAACTGTTGTTTAGAAGGGACTACCTCAGAACAAGGTAAGTCCATTGTCTCTGGCATCTGGTGGGAAGTGGGTGCTTGGCCAGGTCAGGGCACACCACCCTAAATGAGGTGACAAGGGTAAGGTTTGGTTAGGTCAGGACCTGCATTCTAGGTTAGGTTAGGTTTGTTCATGTCTACGGAACCTGTTCCGTCGTTCTACATTTGTCCCGGCTGCAGGCTATTGGATGATGATGGGAGTATTCAGCATTGGAACTACCCATAGGCCAATCCATTCATACTAGATTTCCTGATTCCATTTTCGGGGTAGTTGCAGAATAATGGGGCTACCTCCAAATGGAAGGCAAGTCCATTGTCTCCGATGTTAGTGTTACTTGGGTGGGGGTCCAGAGGGGCAAAGCCCTCTCCCCCTTGGCCAAGTTATGACAGCACCTTAAGTTAGGTTAGGACAGGTTCCACAGACATAAACCTAACCTTTCCTAGAATGCCCGGCCCTGACCTAACCACACCTTGCCTTCCTAACCTTAATTAAGGCGCCAAGCCATAACCTGTCTCCCAAACACAAGTAAACTAAACACAGAAAGGACATGAGTCCCATATCTCAAAAAGTTGAAAGCTCTGTAAATTTATCAAAGGCCCCTGGGAAAGCTAGCCCTTTCAAAAAAATTTTTTATAGATGCTGACAAACAAATAAGTCATATTGGAAGTTGAATAAATTAGATCCTATTGAATTCCTTAGGGGTGTTGCTCATAATTACGGAATGAAAAAGTAATTTCTAAGATAGATTGGCAATTTTATAACTTATAACAGTCATTTGAACTGGTAATTCTCATCAAAATGTCGAAGAAACAATGTGAGCAATGGATACTTTTATTTTTGGGCAATTAAATGTTTTCCTGTTATTTTGGAGATGTTGCTTTATTCCAAAATTTAA
This sequence comes from Macrobrachium rosenbergii, assembly GCF_040412425.1. Taxonomy (NCBI): domain Eukaryota; kingdom Metazoa; phylum Arthropoda; class Malacostraca; order Decapoda; family Palaemonidae; genus Macrobrachium; species Macrobrachium rosenbergii. Next base: position 13,556,774 of record NC_089782.1, read on the forward strand.
AAGTTACTCGCCAGTTGAATTTTGTTGGCAAAAGTAGAGGTTGAAAACTAAACTGTAATGATCTTAAAGAATAAAAAAGTGCTGAATTAGCTAAACGTTGTGGTTAATGAAATGTTTGACTGGCATTCCGTTTAGCCTAAAGACTTGCCTATCATGCCCCTTCTTATAGCTAAGGAACAGCAAAATTGTAAACAAGTATACTAACCCTGACTCAGGGCACGTTAGCTTGGTATTTTTAGGGTGTTTACTGGTTAGAAATTTTGGGAGACACTGGAGTAAGCAATGGAGGATATTAGGGTGGGGCAACATTTACCAGAAATGTTGGCTTAACTTTCTATCACCCTAGTCTTTTTATCAGGTTATGTTAGTGTAGTCTTCTGAGGTCACAGTTTAGTTACAGCCTGCTTCCTAACAAAATATTACTTTTAATTTATTGTACTTAAAACCAGCAATTTGTAAAATCCAACAATTTGTGGCTTTGAAAAATTGCTATGAGATGCATTCCTAAAGTTTAGGTGGGGTTGCTGTGGTGTAGGTTCCAACATGGAAACTGGCGGTTAAATCGATATACAAACAAGACAAACTTTGCTTTGTTAAGTGCCAGGTCCTGACCATTAACCAGATGATGAACCAACCTAACCTAACATAGCAGTTCTTCCTGATGAACTAACAGCCTTGTTTCAACCAGCTGAATAGGCATGGAAACAAAAGGATGAACCCATTTTTGTCAAGATATGGAACCTTTATGAACCAACTCTAAACTACCCAAATTGTCAATTGCCATAGTGTAGCTCACCGCAGACAGCCTGCTTAGAATTACTCAATTACTTCCCCGACATTCAATTGGCCACGCTGAATCAGCTACACAAAATGGGATATGCCGAAACGTACCAAACCCTGGCCATCATCATCCAATAGCCTACAGCCCAAATGATCATTCCTTGCCAAGTTTTTTTTTGTTTAACACAACCTTTAACAAGGATGCAACCCAACCTATCCTAGAGCCACATGCCCCAACGTGAGGGCTTTGGCCACTTGGAGACACTTGACATCATGACTAAGCTGGCAGAACAAAGTGCACAACCGTTCTCCATGATTACCTAGATTTGGCCTACGCTTCTATAGATGTGATCATACACGACACACATTGTTTATGTCATGGGTCATGAATAACTTGGGAGGGGGTGTTGTTTGGACATAGGTCTAGCATCTGAAGTCAGGTTAGGTCATGGATATTCCCTTAATCTTCATTCACCCCCAGAAAGTTTACCTCCATTAGCCTACTTTAGCAATCAGTGTCAGGTCAAAACCAACAATGAATAGGTAAAAATGTCGGAGTAATTCTAAAGTTTAGGTGGCTGTCTGCGGTGAGTTAGAAACTGTGGCAACAAACAAGCGTTTTCTATGTTATTTTAGGTTTACAAGAATTTAAAGTCTAACATTTTGTCGGCCGGCTGTAAAACAGCGGGCAGGTGTAATTGACCTTGAAAGACCAAATTGTCAACTCAGTGTAGCTCAACGCGGACAGCCTGTCTAGAATTACGGCATTCCCCGACAAGCCCCCACCTCCTGAATCAGCTACACAAACGGGGATAAAATTGTAACCATCAAAATCATCATCCAAGGCCTACAGTTAGGTTGGTATTTTTAGGGGTTTTTTTGTTTAACACAATTTTAACAAGGATGCAATTAGCTATGGAGGTGGGGGCTTGTGAGGGCTTTGGAACTTGGAGACACTTAAACATCACACCACTGTTAGGTAATACAAGTCGTAGTAGTCTTCAAGGGTCAATGACAGCTTATTGTTTACAGCCGGCATGACAAAATTTTTGTTTTAAATTCTTCTAAAGGAAGTAAAATAACATAGGAAAATGTCATTGCCAGAAAGTTTAGTCCATTAGCTCACTCACCGCGGACAGCAAACTTACAATTACCAATTTCGCCAGCAAATAGGCCCAAAGTTGACAGCACAATGGCAACCCCCTAGGCTATAGCCTCAGAAGTTTTAGCTACTTAGGTTGGCGTCAAATGCAAATCAGGTTCAAGTTTCAAGTAAAATTGAAATGTTGAAATATGCATATAAATTCTAACAGTGATTCCAAGACCGTCCCCGCTAAATGATCCAGTCCATAACCTTCCACACCACCCTAGGCTATAATATAAGGGGGTCGGTGGTGGCATGAATTACCTATAACAAAAATCCTGAAAGAATTTACAAAGGCGACAATCTTCTTTTAAAAAGACTGGTTAACAACTGGCCAATTAATAACCAGCAGAGGTGTTTGATCACATACTGCAGTACGTCCTTGCTCCCCTCCTAATTGTGGACACCAACCACTCTCGAGAATATACGAATCGCCGTTGTTCTAAGACGGTTTGAGCTTTGTAGATTGCAAATAAATAGTGGGTACATAATACGGTATAAAATAAAATAGACTATTTCACTATTCTTTGTATGATGATGATGATTCAAACGGATATAAATACCCTATGGGGTACACACCATCACAACACGCCAAGTTAATCATACGTAAATATCAGAATTATACTATTCGTAGCAACAAAATGTGGTTTCCTGTCACCATCACAATTAAAAGCAACAAAAATCACTACTTAAACCTAAACCAATCCTCTAAAATTCAGGATATGTAATAGAACACGGAGACCGTACCTGCGTCATGGTTGTGGCAACCGCTTTCAAGAGCAAAAGAAAGGGAGCCAACGAACCAGATACTTACACAGAATACGGTACCTCACAGAGCTAGTGTTGTGTATTTCAATTTGAAGTACCGTTTCTCTCAAGTTCTTTAATTGTATATTAACGAATACATTGTTTATTTAACATAATTATTCGTCATATTTTCTTATTTTTTAAAGTGTTTATGTTGCCTAAATATGAAAAATTACTTATTAATTTCGATTACAATGAGAATCAAATGATATTCAAAAAGGTAGAATATTTCCAAGATTTGATGCCAGGTACTTAGGTTCAGGGTCATCTAAAGACACAGACACTGAGATACAATGCCCAGACTTTATATCTGCGAGATAAAGTTATAATTTTAATGCATACACCCAAATAATAATAATAATAATAATAATAATAATAATATTAATATATTTTGTTAAATAGGAAGAATGAACGGCAACTCTCCATAGATAATACAGGACATAAGTCCGTGAACAAATGCGCCTTTTCGAGCAACATTGCAGAATTAGAGGAATAGCGATACTAATATATATATATATATATATATATATATATATATATATATATATATATATATATATATATTTATATCACTATATCTATTCTTCTATTTTTTCAGTGTTGCTCGAAATGGGTATTTGTTCAAGGACTCATGTCCTGTATTATCTATGGTGTGTTGCCGTTCACTCTTCCTATTTAACAAAAAACAAAATTATTATTATTATTATTATTATTATTATTATTATTATTATTATTATTATTATTTTGAGTGCAATGGCTGAATTTTGCGAATTGATTTTATACTGAGTTTTCTCAAATCTTCTAATAATTCTGGACGTCCAGAAGATAACCATCGAGCTGGTCGAAACATGTCGACAGAAAAAGTACCAAAAAATACCAGACAGACGTCAGAGAAAGAAGAAATACCACCGAGAAAATCTACGGGTTTACGTACCAGGTTCCAGTAACCTGCTGTAATGCTTTAAAAATAAAGAATTTTTGCTCTAAGAAATATGCTGTTTCAGCCATCGAAATATGATCATTGGACAATTATCGACTAATATTGATGTGCAGAAAAAGCGAATTATTATAAGAATTGAGAAAACTTAGTATAAAATCAATTCGCAAAATCCAGCCATTTTATTCAACAAAACTTTCCTCAGAGGGCCTTCTTCCTCCGTATTATTATTATTATTATTATTATTATTATTATTATTATTATTATTATTATTATTATTATTATTACTGTTGTTGTTGTTGTTGTTTGGGTTTATCCATTAAAATTATAACTTTATCTCGCGGATATAAAGTCTGTGCATTGTATCTCAGTGTTTGTGTCCTTAAATGGCCCTGAGCTGCAATAAATTATTATTATTATTATTATTATTATTATTATTATTATTATTATTATTATTATTATTATTATTATTATTATTATATGCAGACCAAAGTACTTGGTGTCAAATCTTGGAAATATTCTACCTTTTTGAATATCATTTGATTCTCATCGTAATCGAAATTAATAAGTATTTTTCATATTTAGACAATATAAACACTTTATAAAATGAAAAAAAATTATGAAAACTTATGCTACATGAACAATGTATTCGTCAATGTACAATTAAAGAGCTTGAGAGAAACGTTATTTCAAATTGAAGAACAAGATATATATATTTATATATGTGTGTGTGTTTATATATATATATATATATATATATATATATATATATATATATATATATATATATATATATATATATATATATATATATACACACACAAAATCCACGAGGGAAAGAGAAAGAATGGAGTGCTGCAAGGCCTTTTGACTGTCGTCCTTTACTTAGCAGACTGAAGAAATATAAAAATAAGTTTACAAAGAAGGCTTGTATAAATGACAAATGGGGATTACAAAGGAAAAAACATGTACCAGGAATCCAACACAATTGAAGAATTAGCAGACCTACCAAAACAGGGTTAATATTTAGGAGATTTTACCCAGGATTAGGCTCAACGGCTCAGAAGCAGGGAAAGGACAATTAAAAAATTATACAAGGAAGGTGACTGACCTCTAAAAAATGTTATAAAAGTACAACTCAATTATTCTAATTTTGGTAAACAATAAAATTTTTACATGGTGAACATTTTTACAAAAAAATATATATATATTAAACATATGAATTCATAGAAAATATATGTAAGGTAACTAATTTTTAATTAAGTCAGTTATTTTATCTTTTACGTTGTTCTTGAATATTTCACTTATACAGGGGTCCAAATAATACATGCCAAGGCTAAGATTAAAATTACAATTGGATATGAGCTGCACAATAGTGGATTCTAAAAGATTTTGTGAAGAGAAATCTTTCAATCTGGCAATCACTGAACTTTGAGTCCAATTTATCCTTTGAGAGTTTTCACTTAAATGAATGAATATAGCATTAGATGACTGCCCAGTTTTGATAAAATACTTATGCTTCTTAATCCATACATCTAAATCTTTGCTCGATTGGCTGATATAAAAAGAGGGGCAGTCCAAACATGGAATTTTATATATTATGCTGTTGTTTTCCTTGTATAATCTTTTAATTGTCCTGTCCCGGCTTCCGAGCTGTTGAGCCTAATCCTTTGTAAAATCTCAAATATTAACCTGTTTTGGTAGGTCTGCTAATTCTTCAATTGTGTTGGAGTCCAGGTACATATTTTTTCCTTTATAATCCCCATCTGTCATTTATACGAGCTTTCTTTGTAAACTTATTTTTATATTTTTCAGTCTGCTAAGTAAAGGACTATAAGTCCAAAGGCCTTGCAGCACTCCATCGTTTCTCTTTCCTTCGTGGATTTTGTTTTTATTTATATATTCATCACGTTCCAAATTTTCATGATTCAGTTAAACATATATATATATATATATATATATATATATATATATATATATATATATATATATATATATATATATATATATATATATATATATATATACACATATATATACATATATTATATATATATATATATATATATATTGCAATGAGGGAGACCTCTTCTAAGCCACCTTGCCCTCTAAGCTTTGCAATAAACTTGATTTGCTTTTATTTCTTTGAAACAAATACAGTAACGTTCATAACACCGCTGACTAACAAAAGCAGGCTGTTGGAAAATATCACCCCTTCCTTAAAATCTCTCATTCCTCACCCCTTGGTGGTCTTTTAATCCTCTTCCTTGACCTAGTGACTGCTTGAGACCTTTCTTCCAGGTAATGCCTTTTGGAGACCAAATCCTTGCCAGCCCATAGCAACTGGCTACCATGTGACCAGTGCCCTGCCACATGGCCTGAACGGCATAGAAAACAGACTGCCAAGCAAGTAGACAACACCACCTGGAAGGAGGAGAAAAATAATCTGCTGAGGCCTTAAAAGGCATCACACAAGTGGTGCTTCCCCAGATACGCCTGGGAGAAATGCCTGGCAGCAGAATCCACATGCTTGCGACCGTTTTGAGCTTTAGCCTTTCTTATGTGCAAGCCCCTTAAATTCTTGCCCTCCAAGCTGGCACTGAAGACAAGGACCCCGTCTCCGACTAGAAGGTAATGTACCAGAAGTGAGGTTTTGAATCTGTCACGAATCTTTTATTCATCTACTGAAATTAATTTCATTTCCAAAGTGAGATTTTCCACAGAGACCTGACTTATTTAGTGCAAAATTCACATGTGTTTTACCAGTGCTTAGAATCTAGTTTCTTTGGCACTTTCCATGCATCCCCTCGATTCTCTTTAATTGTGCTACCCAGTTTTTTGTAAGTAGCCAAATGCATTCTCGATTGCAGATGGAGTTGCTAGCTGTGGAATCAACTGTTCATCTTGTGCTTGCGCCATGGTCCTAACCACTGCCCTTCACCCAATGCTGTTCTTCGAAGAGGATTTTTCCCCAGTTCTGTTATCATTTAATTTGTTGTAAATTCAGTCGTTCGGCAGGACTCTGTTTTATCTGTCAGTTTCGAATTTCCCCATTCTTCTGACTTAATTGTTAATTGTAAATATAAGTGATTTTAAGTGACCCTACGTGTTTATCTGCAACTTTCCCTGTTGAAGTAGGGCCTTCATCTTAGATTTTCTATTTGTGTTTTACCTGAGTCAGCTCCTTCAGTCAGATTTGAAAGTTTCCATGGTAAGTTCCTCACACTCATCAGGGTAAATCTTAATGTTGGCGTCCGAGCTCAGGATGCACAGTCCGTTCTCATGTAAAAACCTAACCTATATATATATATATATATATATATATATATATATATATATATATATATATATATATATATATATATATATATATATATATATATATATATATATATATATATATATATATATATATATATATATATATACATACAAAATATATATATATATATATATATATATATATATATACACACACACACACACACATATATATATATATATATATATATATATATATATATATATATATATATATATATATATATATATATATATATATATATATATAAATATATAAGGAATTTGAAGTAAATTAGGAAATGTGATTGAGAATATACTAAAAGGCCAAATTAATGAAGACTTTGCACCTTGTATTGCATTAGCACTAGCTGCCTATCAGAGTTAGAATAATGCTTAATATATTTGTGATGATTCGTCAAACTATCAAGACTGGATGCCCAAAATATTAAAAATATTTGCTCTTATTATACAGTTGATGAATGCTGTGAAAAATGATGGTTGCAAGTTTTCTGAGCCAAGATACTGTTAGACTGTTGATTATTCAATCAGCTCCAATTTAATATTCGGAGGACTAAATATCATCCTTCAAGAAAAAATGAAAGACAGTCCTATTTTCTGAATGTTAGATAGCATGGATTTGACAATTACTTAATATGGAGTGCACTGTATGTTTTTTAATGTCTCTGCTAACGTATATGCATACATGCCAAATACTGTTTTTCAGAAGGGTTTTCCTCTGCTGCGTTTGGGTTGTCTTCTTCAAACAGGCCCACATAGAAATATTAGAGTTCCTTTTCTCCAGCTTGCACATTTCTCTTTACAGCATTTTCCTTCTTTGTTCTTAACTGCTTACATCTTGTTTTCTTTCCAGCCACCCATTTTTTTTCTTGAAGTCGCTTCTACTATTTTGCCAGCCATCAATTTCTTTTTTACCCTTTCCTTTTACTACGTATTCTATTAACTTTTTCCAATGTTTTAGAAGTCTCCTCTTCCTCATTTTTATTACCTTCCTCCTGGTCTTCTTTGTGAGCTCATGTTTCATCAACAGTGTCTTACTCTTTATTGTTTGTTTGCCCTTGTTCCTGGGCTTTCTTTTCACATTATGCTATTTTTCAGCTGGATCCTCTCTGCCATTTTGCATATCTGTCTTAGAGATTACTTTATTCCTGCAGTATTTGCAACATAACTGTTTTCAGTTGCCCCTTTGAATTTCTTGTGACGGTTAATCCTCATCCTCATAATAGTTCATTTTTATCGATACCCAATTCATACTTTTCAATATTGCCCAATGGTCCGTGTGTTTTGTTTGCTTTGTTACTATGTATGGTATATATATCTCATCTTCATCTATACAATTTTCATTCTTCCATATTCATCCCTCTCTTTTATAATTTAATACCAGCTTCTTCCCATTCTCTGTTCTTGTCCATTTTGGTATTTAACATTAGAAATCATTATCCTTAGTCCTATGACTTTATTAATTTTACTCAGTATTCTACCTGCTTTGGCATTTCTTCATTGCTGCCTGGTGTTACACTTCCTACTTGATAGCTAAAGTCACTCAGTATTATTATCTTTTCACTATTTACTTCGACTTTTCTTACCTCATTAATTAAGGACTTTTACAATTATTTTACTTTGGGTATATATTAACTTTATCGTTATCTTTGTCTTTCCATTATCTATTTTAAGCCAATGGCTTCATATGTTTCTTTTTCACTTTTTATCTTCACAGCCACTTGTCCAAGTTCATCCCGTACTGCTCCTCCTCCTTCTCGGTTCTGTTATTAGTAAATACCTCATCCTGCTAACTCTGTACTATTATCTTTTGCCCCATGTGTTTCCGTAAGACAGACTATTGAAAGTTTAAATGCACTGAGTATTTCCTTCGGTGATATTTTTTTTTTACGTGACACGTACTATATTTTCTTTTAAATATTCCTATTTTTCTACTTCTTCTTACCCTCTTTCTACATTTTCTTCTCATTATCTCTCCTTCTTACCAGTTTTTTTGTATCCATTCTTTACTGTTGTATGTACTTCCCATGCAGTTTAATTTTTAATTTTTGTGGTTTGCCTTCTACATTGTTTTTCTCTCTTTCATTCCAAGTCTTCAGCCAAGGCGATCTGTTCATAACTGTTCTATATTTTCCGATAAACGGGACATACTATCTTATCATATTTTATTCACCTGACTATAAACGTTCACAAGAAAACGAACTCATTGATCACTAATGATATATCTTTAGCTACCATGATTACCTGGAATATTTATATCTTTATTTATTTTCCAGGTCACTTCAGTGCTGAAAACACGTGGAGAGAGATTCGATCTATCTCTAAACTTGTTTTCTTCATCGCGTTCTTTAGCAACACCATAGTTTGAAATGTTGTGAGCTCATGCACTGGAGATATAGTTCACTTCTCCTCGACACTAATATCTGATATACCTGTACTGTAATGTACCAAATCACTTGGAAATGGATGCATCGTATGTCCTGTCAAAGTTGTTGTACAATTACCATTAACCATTCGATGCGACTCCACTAAGTCATGAAAGATGATTCCATTGTGGCTGACCTGGTCTTCCATTTATTGGTTAAAATCACGACAGATGTGAACTTTTATCGCTGTCATGTCTATCATTTCCAGGGGTAAACCAAATTCCTCTACAAAAACACTAAAATTTGATAGTGGAGATCTAAAAGCAACTCGGGAAACCAGTTTCGAATGCATTCATATACCTTAGAGTAGAAAATCTGTTATGATAAAGGATCTTCGGCTCTAAGGTATTTGAAGTTTACTTAATGCATTCGAAACTTGTTTCTCGAGTTCTCAAGAATATTAATATGACAACTGTTGAAAACAAGAAGTCGTCCCTAACCTACTCTCTCTCGGAATAAGGTGGTATGATTAAGAGGGGTCAGTTCATATCCCAGCGATACCAGAATAATTAAGCCACGTTTCAGCAATAGCATGTTAATAAAAGAAGTCTCATCCATCAACTTTAATTTTCAGTGTTTTGTTACTTGTAGGCTGAATATTTGCAAAGCCGACTTCAAGATATTAATATTTGTATCTGTTCCATGCGGAACTTTGCAGTTTCTTGAAAAACCCAGTGTTCGGTTTCTTGCCTTTTCTGTCCCGTACAGGTTATACATGACCACACCTGAAATGCTTTCTTCCATTACTTCTTTACATGACTACCAGCACAGCTGACTTCTCAGTATGATCAGAGCTCTACCAGTAGAAAGAGGTCACCACATGATACCTGTCATGCTCGTCATACGTATCCCCATCATATCATACCTTATCACCATTACCATAAACAGCCTTCCGAATTTCAGAATTACATTTTAGAACGAAAAATAAGTTTGTGTTGTTTATATCAGAGACCAGCGGTGATCAACAGTGTTTTCCAACTATTGCATCAATCGTATCATCTTCCTCACATTACAAATGACTATTTTTGTTTCAGTTTCTAAATCTTTTGCGGCAATACCCCCTACTATGCTGTGTTTTCTGGTCGCTGCATACTGCCTCCATCCGCAAAATTAACATACCAGTGGAGGTAGTTCTCGTAACAAGAACCGAAATAGTTTTAGTGTCATTAGGCACCTCTCCTTTCTTTTCTTTATTGCAACTCACAGCCATTCAGTTTACTTTATGAGATTATCAGACTCCAATGATTCTATTTTCTTCGTAAGATTTCCAACTTTTAAGTCAATATCCCGAGGAAAATTCAGTGTGTTACTTTCAGTTTCATCCCACACTCTTTCAAGTTCAATAATTTTGTCATCTCGAACAGTAATCCCCTTATCTTGCAGCTCAGTTTCGACTCTCAACACAAGTATTTCATCCTGCATTTCGTTAAATTAATTCACTATTGGGTGTGCTTTAACAAAACGTCAAGGGGTTGTTCATTTCAATCACCTAATAGCACCATCGCCGAGGTTGTAAAGTCACCAATTCGGCGCCAGGATAGTGTTTCGCGGCGCCATTAATTAAGTCTCCGCTGAGCTTGTTTTCTTTGGTGACTTCCCGTTTTCTTCAAGCTAAATTAGTCACGCCTAAAACGTGCCAGGTCACGCATTTTAATCATTTTTACTTTATGGTATTTATACGAATGTCACACATTGTGTATCACATGTTTCTTCATTCACAGGCATCAAGACTGTATCTATATTGTGTCTCTGTATGTTTTGTATTGTAATTTGTACTCGTTCACTGCATATTATTGTTTATTGTTTCGACCTCAGGTCACAGTCAATTCCATTGTCTCTCACGGCCAAGCGTCAGTCGGCCGCAATATAAGCCGCCTGGATCTGTAATAAATCAGCAGTAACCTTTACCTGCTCGTTTCTTTGACACCTTTACAGTGGTGACCCCCGGAGTATCCCGGAGCCATTAGCGGACTCACACGGCGACTCAGTCTTGGCTCCAGGATTTCTCCAAAAAAAAAAAAACGCTCTTAGCGGCCTAAACACGGCGCTGTAACCAGCGTTTGGCGTGCTGACTCTCGTCGGCGCACCCCACCAGCGTCACTAGCGGAACCACACGGGCGCACGAAAGTGCGTATCGACGCCAGTATCCTACTCCAGTAAGGGGTCAAAGGAGCGAGCATGGACGCGATATCCTCCTTCATGCAGTTAAACGCGACCCCGCGACTCGAGGTTTACCTACCTCCCATCGCAGCCGCGCCCGCCCCGCATCGAGGCCCTCCCGCAACTCCACACCAGCGCCCGAACACACGACGGCCGGGCAACACAATCGCGGGCCGCCCTCACCCTAAAGCTGCGCCCGTTTACGCAGGGGCAACCCATCGAGGTGGCTGCGCAGGGTGGAGAGCCACTTCAGAATCGCGGACTCACGGACGAAATCCTACAGGCCGACACAGTGCTCAACGCCTTCCGAGGACGTGTACAACAAACTCATCTCGCGGGTACCCAAACACTCACCCTCACATACAGCACCACAAAAGTTCCTCCTCGGCTTGCTCCTGCCCATCGCCGGCGGGCGGGCCTGCGTGCTATCGACCTTGCCAATAATCCACGCCACGACCTCGAACCAAGAGACGCTTGGGGCATGGTCGTAGATCTCCTGTCAACACCAGTCTCGGGTGGCACGAACAAGCGGCAGGAGATAAGCTTCAGTGGAAATTTTCTTCGCCAACTCCTCCCGGAAGTACGCAACCAGATCGCGCACCCTACACCATGCCTGTCGAGGACCTCAGCAGAGGCGGGCACAACACCTCACAGACTCCGTCAAGGCGCTTCACAGCGGCTAAAACCGCCACTCAGCCGGTCAGCTCCGTCCAGCCTGAAGAGGACGAGAGCAGCCCGTCAACGCCATCGCCAACAGACGTCCACCGAACCACAGTAGACGGTGGTCCCCGGCTTCTGTCGCTATCACAAGTGGTTCGGAAAGGACGCCCGAACTGCCTGCCGCCCTGCTCGTTCAACCGTTCAAAAAACGGGGTGGCGGCCAGCAGGACAGGCCGCCATGGCAGCCGAAGAACCCAGGGCCTCAAAAACAGTAGGTTTTACGCCCCCCTGGCGACATCGTCTCCGGCAGGATGATGCTGGTCGACACAGGAGCCTTCAAGTCGGTCTTCCCAGCATCCAGAGAGGACCGCAACCAGACACCAGACCCGGCCGCCTTCCTGACGGCCGCCAACGGAACCCCATCCTCTCCCCACGGCACCAGGCTCCTGTCGATCTCCATCCTTGGCCAGAGTTACTCCTGGGACTTCATCGTCGCGGACGAGGAAACCCCACTCCTGGGGCCGATTTTCTGGCGCACTTCGGCCTGCTAGTCGACGTGGGGCGCAGCGCCTCCTCGATACCGACTCCTGCCGGTCTCCCGTTAACGGCGGGACCCAGACCCACCATCAGCGCCGTCGCCCCCACCAGTACGCACACCTTCTGTCGGAGTTCCCTGAGGTGTTTAAGCCCGAGCCGCCAAGTCCCCGGGGCCCCAGCCAAGCACGGCATATACCACCATATAGTGACTAAAGGGCCCCGACACATGCGAAGTTCCGCAGGCTTCCCCCTCAGCGCCTTCAGGAGGCGAAAAAAGCATTCGCGGAGATGGAACGGATGGGCATCTGCAGGAAAGCTCCAGTCCATGGGCCTCCCCCTCCACATGGTGCAGAAACCGGACGGCTCCTGGAGACCCCTGCGGCGACTACAGACGGCTCAACATTGCAACGGAGCCCGACCACTACCCTCTGCCCAATATGCAAGACCTCACGGCCTCCTTTCACGGGCCAAAATATTCACTAAATTGGACCTTCTTAAATCTTATTTTCAGGTACCTGTTGCGCCAGAGGACATACCAAAGACAGCCATCATCACGCCCTTCGGGTCCTATGTGTTCGCCTTCTCCACCTTCTCGGCTGAGGAACGCCGGGGCCACCTTCCAGCGGCTCATGGACAGCATCCTGGGGACCTAAAATTCTGCGGCCTGCTAGCCGTCGACGACATTCTCATATTTTCCAGGTCTCACAGCGAACACCAAAGGCACATCAAAGCAGTCCTCCAGCGCCTCCAAGAAAACGGCCTCGTCGTCCGTTTTGACAAGTGTACATTCGGCGTCCAGAAAGCAGAGTTCTGGGTCACGAGGTATCTCCGACAGGCGTCCGCCTCTTACATCGAAAGTGGCAGCCGTAGCAAAGTTCCTGACACCCACCTCCATCAAGGCCGTCCAGGAGTTCCTTGGGATGGTAAACTTCTACAGGCGTTCATCCCCGGATCGCACACACCACGGCCCCCTGACGGGAAGTCCTAAAAGGTCAACCAAGTCCCTGTCTTGGGGACCCAGCCAGCAGCAGGCCTTTTCCTGGACGGCGTCCCACCAAGGCAACCGCTTGGCACACCAGGATCCCAAGGCTCCCCTCCAGCTGACGACAGACGCCAGTAACGTTGCCTGCGGTGCTGTTCTGGGAGCAAATCATCAACGGCGCCCCAGCCCATCGCCTTCTTCAGCAAGAAGTTCAATCCCGCAGAGTCCCGATACAGCACCTTCGACAGGGAACTCTGCGCGATGTACCGCGCGAAGTTCGGCACTTCAAGTTCCTCCTGGAGGACGCCCTTCACAATCTTCACAGACCACCAGCCACTGGTTCACGCCCACGAAGCAAGGGGACGCATGGTCTTCCAGACAGCAGCGCCACCTCTCAGCCATAGCCGAATTTACCTGTTCCGTCAGGTACCTCCCGGCAAGAAAATCCCGTAGCAGACGCCCTCTCCAGAGTCGAGTTGAACGCAGTGCAGCTTGGTGTAGATTACCAGGACCTTGCCAGAGAACAGGCCGCTGACCCAGAAACCCCAGCATACCGCACCGCCATCACATCCTCAAGTGGCGATAGACGTGACCCTCGCCCCGAGGCCCCAGTCTGCTCTGTGACATCAGCACAGGCCAGCCCCGCCTTTGGTTCCAGCCTCACGCCGCCGCCAGGTATTTGACATCATCCACGGCCTCTCACACCCCTCCGGCAGGACCACGGCCAAACTGCTTTCAAAAAGTTCGTCTGGCACGGGTGCAAAAAGGACGCCACAGCCTGGGCAAAACAGTGCCTGCAGTGCCAGACCAGTAAAGTGGGTCGTCACACGCAGTCGGGGGTGGCGAGTTCCCACAGCCAGGGCGCCGCCGCCACATCCACATCGACGTCGTCGGGCCCCTTCCCCATCAGGCGGATCCAGATACCTCCTCACGGTGGTAGACCGTTTCAACGAGGTGGCCCGAAGCCACGCCCATGCAAGAAGCCACCGCCAGCGCGCGGCGCCGAGGCCCTGCTCTCCAGTTGGGTTAGCCGCCGGCGCCCCGACCACATCACAACCGACAGGCCCCGCTTTCCTCTCCGGGCTGTGGTCTGCCTGGCTCAACTGCTGGGAACCACGCACCACACCACCACAGCGTGCACAACCCAGCGGCCAACGGCCTGGTTGAACGGTTCCACAGGTCCCAAAGTCATCCCTCGCGGCCGCTGCACCGCCGAGGACTGGAAACATCAGCTGCCGTGGGTCCTCCTCGGGTTGAGGACCGCCCCCAGAGCCGACGGCACCCCATCCGCAGCTGAACAAACCTATGGGAACCCCTCGTGGTGCCGGAGAGCTCGTGACGGATGATCGCCACTCCCCATCTCTGCAGAGGCTCCGCGACGTGGCGGCAAGTTAAGCCCTTGCAGGCGCTCATACATCGACAGAGCAACCACCTTCATGCCGCCACAGCTGTCATCCGCCACCCACGTCTTCGTCAGAGTCGACGCCGTCCGTCCACCACTAACTAAGCCCTACAGGGGACCCTTCCGCGTGCTGGAACGGAACAGCAAGGCGTTCCGGCTGGCACTTCCAGGCAGGAACGACTGGGTTTCCATAGACCGGCTAAAGCCCGCCTTCCTGTCGGAGAGTCCCGGCAGCGTCGCAGCACCCTTCCGCCCAAACGCACCCAGCACGCCCTCACCACCGCAGGCGCGGCCGCCCCAGGAAGGGACCGCCCAAACAGCAGCCTCACAGGCGGGAGGCCCCTCAGTTATCCTCAAGGAGCCGCGGCACCCTTCAGCGTCCCACCAGGTACAGGGATTAATCAGACGCGTCCCTCGTCTTGGGGGGGGAGTATTTGTAAAGTCACCAATTCGGCGCCAGGATAGTGTTTCGGCGGCGCCATTAATTAAGTCTCCGCTGAGCTTGTTTTCTTTGGTGACTTCCCGTTTTCTTCAAGCTAAATTAGTCACGCCTAAAACGTGCCAGGTCACGCATTTTAATCATTTTTACTTTATGGTATTTATACGAATGTCACACATTGTGTATCACATGTTTCTTCATTCACAGGCATCAAGACTGTATCTATATTGTGTCTCTGTATGTTTCGTATTGTAATTCGTACTCGTTCACTGCATATTATTGTTTATTGTTTCGACCTCAGGTCACAGTCAATTCCATTGTCTCTCACGGCCCGGCGTCAGTCGGCCGCAATATAAGCCGCCTGGATCTGTAATAAATCAGCAGTAACCTTTACCTGCTCGTTTCTTTGACACCTTTACAAGGTCATCTAGAAACAATTCTTGCGATACCAATCATCTTATATACAGCCCATCCATTCCTCATCTTTTCCTTTATCGGACTTACAAGGTGGACAAACGAACGTTCCGCTTTTGCTACACATGATTAAGTATTATTTACACACGTATTTTCTACGAATGTGCAACTCAAAAACGTAAAAAATAGACAGACTTGGCTTTTCTTAATTTGCAAGAACACTAGTCGAGCACGTCCGCTTTCCAACGCTGCCACTCGCCATCTATTTCTTTAGCATCATCTTTTCTCAGTCTCTATTTTGTGTTTATGTACTTTTTTTTTTTACTATCTCATGTCCAAAATTATACAGTCCTCTTTCAGTGACACTCTGGAAAGTTTTTCACTTGTATTTTGTTTCTAGTATTTTGCCTAAATCAAAAATTGAAGTTATCAAAGCTTGGGCAATAGGCCGGTATTTTTTCTAGTATTTTGCCTAATTCAAAAACTGAAGTTATCAAAGTTTGGGCACTTAAGGCAGGTATTTTTTTTATAGTATTTTGCCTAATTCAAAAATTGAAGTTATCAAAGTTTTGGGCACTTAAGGCCGATTGTTCTTCATTTCTGTCTATCTTTACGAGATTAGTTTTCACTGTAAGTTATATTTTCTAGTACTGCAGGACTTTGTTGTACTTTTTTGCCCCATGCCTAAACATTTACATTATTTCATTTTACACTGCCACCTGTCCCAAAGTTTGCAATCCTCTTTCACTAGTAATGCAGAGCCATTTGTTTCATTCGTATGTTTTCTTTGTTAGTTATTTTTTTTAATTCAAGAATTGAAGTCACCATCATTATTTCCATTTGTATCCGTGATGACGATAATTTTTGCCTCGTTATTGCACTCGTTAATACTGTAAAACTTGTTTTCTTAACCCTGCTTGGATATTTAAACTTTTCTGCTCTCTTCTGTGTCAAACTTTGCCGTTCTCTTCATTTGTATTGTTGAACAATTTCACTCGTATTTTTCTTCAGTTCCGTGTAAGTTTTCATAAATACAAAAATAAAGTTATTAAACTGATCACTAGAACCAAATATTTTAATTTTATTATTCATGTGAGTTAGTTTTTGTTGCAAAATTTTACTCGTTGGTACTGTAAAACTGTGCTGTATTTTCTTGTCCTTAGCTGAGCATTCTGGCATATAAACGGTTTGTTATAGCAGCAAACAACTTCACATAACTATATTTAGCTTTAAGTTCATTTACAGTACAAGGCTTCCTACTCTTTTAACGTTTCGTGGGCGGCTGTCATTCAAAAGCATCTTGATAAGAAGAAGAAGTAGTGATGTTTACACTTAATGTTTACCTTCGTCAAGGCTTTTTGACGTCTCCTGGTGCTGTTCGTGAATGATGGCTAAATTCACGATTTAACAAATGCAAGTTTTATATTTTATCATAAATTATTTGAATTATAGATGCAGTGCATTTATTTTGAAGCTGCTGATGCTAATAGATTATTGTAAGTTAGCTTCTTGTTATCCTATAATTGCAACCTGGTGTCTAAGGCTAGTTTTGATAAGTAACCTGTGGAGGCTGTTAAGCTAGTCATTGTTGCCCATAATGAAGTTCAGGATGGAAATTTGATTTATTCATCTAAGGATATAAACCTTCGTCTTTAGTCTATATGGATAATAGTACCTTCAGTGAAATCTGGCTCGATCATTGAAGCTTAGTACCCAGGTAATTGACCAATGGGAGCTATGTGGTGGCGGGGGTTACCACCCTCTCAACTTCCTGTCAACCCCACTTTTTTCTCCTGTGGAAATGCAAAGCATTACCTTTTATATAGGAGTAATCCTAAGTGCAAGCTGGAAATGGTCCTTAAAGCTCGATAACAAGGTGGTTAACTAGTGGTGGGTGGGTGAGTCCCCCATTCACCTGCCATAAGCTAACACTTTTCCTTCGGTCTTCATTGGGTGTGGACGTGTGTGTGTGTGTGCACTTTGCCTGACTTGAGTTGAAGTTGTTTTCTTTATATATATAATATATATAATATATATTATATATATATATATATATATATATATATATATATATATATATATATATATATATATATATATATATATGCATATATATGTATATATATGGTAGTAGTTCATTTTTGCAGTGGATAAAAACAAAGAGAGGTGACAGTGTTTTATGTCCTTTGTGTTAGCAATCCAGTTTTTTTGTTCAGCAGGGGTAAATCTTGCAACCATGATGCCCTGCAAGGAGTGTGCTGACTGGTCTCTTCGGTAGTAAAGGAAGGCCACATATCATTTGCTTGTGACTTTTGGGGTGGGTTACTCATCCTTTGTTACCACCAGGTCTTTTTGGTTCCTTACTCCCACACTGCCCACCCTCTTTCCCCACCCCTGTTACTTACTTTTCTCTTGCTCAATCTTCGATAGTTATTATGGGTAAAGGTGGGTGACTAGTACATAGGCTACTTTCCAACAGTGGTGGCTCAATTTTTTATGACAAGTTCCCCCCAGATGAGATCACAGTTTGAGCTTTTGACCTGTAAAGTCCCCGCTCAATGGGTTTTCTGTAGTGAACCTCCCATTTTCTACAGTGTCTTTCCCACAAGCTTAGGTCTCGCTAAATAGCCACATTTTATCTATGTAAATATGGATCTATTATTGATTCATTTGTACCTGTTTACATTGTACATGTGTCAGAACATTATTGTGTCAATTCTTGTACTTTTATCTGTACATGTTATTAGTATTTATCTGTCCTGTTTCACATTAAGAACAATTGACCTCGGGTCACTTGTATCCTATTGTATGCCTTTGTATGACGTCCGCACGCCGCTTTATAAGCGGCCTGCTTTCTTAATAAACCAGCAGTGCATGTCCTCGCCTTTCCCACAAGCTTAGGTGACGCTAAATAGCCACATTTTATCTATGTAAATACGTATCTGCTATTGATTCATTTGTGCCTATTTATATTGTACATGTGTTAGAACATTATTGTGTCAATTTTTGTACTTTTATCTTTACATGTTATTTGTATTTATCTGTCCTGTTTCACATTGAAAACAATTGACCTCGGGTCACCTGTATCCTATTGTATGCCTTTGTATGATGTCCGCACGCCGCTTTATAAGTGGCCTGCTTTCTTAATAAACCAGCAGGACATGTCCTCTTGCTCTCTTTTTTGCACCTCTTACAGACCTACCAATACCTACCCCTGCATTGTCGGCAGCTTTGCTGGATTACTTCCAGGGGATGGGGTTTTCCCTTGGTATTCTGAGTGACCTGTCTTCGGCTGCTTTTCTGAATCACACAGTTTTGGCTAAGAGGTAAACCCATTCCTGCTAAGAAATAGCCTGTGAAGTTACCTCCCAGTGGTATCAAATACAGGCCATACTCTTCCGTCAAATCTGCTGTAGCTGAAGAGAGTAAGACTAATAGGCCTACATGGAGTAAAGTGATTGATAAGTTAGGTAAAGAAATGCAAGCTTGCATCCTCCTCCTCTTCATCCTCATGTGGAATGAGTTGTTGTTGCCTCAGAAATCCTCTCATAATAATTCCTGTCAAACTTTGAGTTAGCACATTCCTTTTCAAAGGTTGGTAGTGGTGGTCTCTCACATTCATGTCTACCATAAGTAGGGTTAACACCAAGTTCTTTGAGTGTGTTCTTAAACTGGTTTCTCTGTTCCTTTTAAGAGGTGAGGACCTCTTACCCATTCTTATTCAGGCTACGTATGCAGAGAAGAGCTGGCATGACCTTGCTCCTTGCTTGCAAGATTCATACAAACAAAAGGTTTGCACAACAGAGTGTCACTGTGCAATACTGCTAGTTATCATGACATGCTGCATGTGTGTGTGATCATGCTGACAATCAGGATGTCCCTTTATCTAAGATTCCTGGCATGTGTGTGCTAGATAAGTGGTGTGATTATTCACCCATAGCCTACAGTAGTTCAGCTCCTGCTGATCATACAAAAATACAGCTAGACCAGAAAATGACCATGGTTTGGAGTGTGCTTGATCTGTTCTTTAGTCATCCTCAGTTTGCAATATAGTGATTGGTACTGATCATTCTTGTCCATGGTCTTTTTAACCCAGCTTGTCAATAGAATGTACTCTAGGGTTTACTTTGGAGGAGATACTGTTGAAGTTGTTGCCTGCCTGTGGTGTCTTGGATAAACTTTAAAAGTTTGACTTATGGTTCAGAAGGTTTTCTCTTGTCTGCAGTTTGAGCAAGCTAATTCTGCTGCTAACACACAAAAGGATGCAGAGACTATTCTTTCAGTCTGACTCATCTGTTGCAAATGACTTCCTGGAGAAACTCCGACTAGAGGATGCTTCCATCTTGGTGACTGAGTCAGGAGCCATGAAGTCAGTTGCCATGGCCTCCATCTAGGCAGCCTCATGACTCAACCTTTGGTTGAACACTTACTGATTTTGCTGTCACTGTAGTCTCCTCTTCAGATGAGAAGGCAAAGTAGTTATTGGTGTTGGGAGGAAAGGCATTGCCCTTCCTCTTGGAGCAGAGTACAAACCTATGAGCAGTCATTGTTCTAAGAAGATGCAACTGTATGTCAATACTCTCCTTCAAGTAAGTTTCAGCTGAGAGCAGTCTCGCTGTGCAGAATGGATTTGTCTTGGTTTCCTTTTTACCCTTTCTGAAGAGTGAGGTTGAAGTGGCAGTAGAGAAGACGCATTCTGATACCTGGCATACCTTGGTCCACCATCTCCTACAGGCCTTCTGGGTTGCCAAAGGGCATGGCAGCCTAGCCTTCAGGTGCACCCATGACTTACATGTCCAGTATTTGGAAGATCCAGGCCTCCTTGAAATCATGACAGGGGGCCTAGGTCTCTTCTTCCTTGTGAAAGGACTAGGGGTCTTCTCAGCCCTTTCAGTCCCCTATCCTGTAGTTCCCGCTCAAAATGAGAGCAAGATGAAGACAGGAGGGGGACACTGAGGTACTGTTCCCATTTCCAGTTGCCTTGAGTAATGGTAAGCCTTTGATCCCATTGGGTGATTGGGAGTGGCAGGGCAGACCCAGTGGTTGTCTGTGGCCTGTTGGACAGTTACAGGCTACCTTTCAAGAACCACAGACCTTTTCTCACTTGGACCTATCCTCCAGGCTCTCCTAGAACTCTGATTCTTCAAAAGCACACCAGAATTCATAGATAGATGACCTGTCCTCAGGTTTTTACTGTCTGCATTCTTGGTAGAGAAGTCGGCTATGACTGGAGACGTTGATGTTAGCTTGGGCCCACGTGCATGGGATATATCTTTTGTGTTATCTTGACAACAGGCTGGTTCCACTCCTCACAGATGCAGTTACCTGAAAATGACACTGCCCTGTTGCCTTTTGTTGTGACTTCAGTATTGTAACAAACTGGGAGAAGTCAGATCTCATTCCCAAGTAACATGCAAAATACTGGGGATGCTGATAAAGACGACAGAAGTGAGAGATTTTTATAAGACTTGCTTTATTAAGCTTAGGGGGTTGAAAATGTAGTTCCTGTTGCCAAATAAACAACCAAATTCTGGTTAGCAAGTCATCCTTGGAGACACTTGTGCTACACAGGCACTTTGACCAGTGCTCACTTCAGTGACAACAAGCAGCACCGGTTGACCTCAAGTGAACCTCCCTCTCACCTCATTTTCTTGAGCCAAGAAGTGAGGGAGGAATTTGCTTGGTGGCTATGATAGAAAATTCCTGGTAGGAGTTGCAGTGGACTCCCCACATTCAGAGATGCCTCTGTCTTGAGACACATTGTTGTTGGGGCAGGATGCACACCTGAGGGATTTCTCCATTTCATATGTATGTACAGAGAACATCCTTCACTTGCATATCAGTATTTTGGGAATGTATGCAGCACAGTTAGTTGGAACATACAGAAACTGAAATCCTCCACTCACCTTCCCTAAGCCAGCAGTTTTTCTTTGACTGTCTGTGGGCATAGGCACATGCTGCATTCTTTCCAGTTGTCTTGTTGAAGCTCCTTCTAATTTTTGTAGGCATGTTTGTGTATTTGTGCTTATACCAGGGATGTGAAAGCAACTAGAAGTGAAAAACATTCGTGTAAAAAGGATGTGAGTGGACATGTAGCCAATGTATATATGTCTTCTGTGTTGGTCAATTCCCACCATTTTTGTTCCTTCTGCAATGTCAGGTCCTATAGTCCTGATTCTCCCTGCAAGGAGTGTGCTGCTGTTCTCCTTTGTAGTGGAGGTGTAGCAAGAAGCAGAGGAAGGCCAAGGAGCTTTTGCAAGTGTCTTCATGAGGAATTCTCTTCCTTTAAACCAAATCTCTTTGGCTCCTCCCAAACTGCCCTATTCCTTTCCCTACCCCTCCTGCTCATTCTCCTGTGGCTTTGACGGGGCTGGTTATGCATGTGAAGGTAGGTGATTAGAGCTCTCTCCAAAAGTGGTGACCCAGGTACAAAGGCAGAGCTCCCTCCAGGTGAGACCCCAGCTTATGTAAGTGGTTTGTCACTGCCTACATTACCTTTTCAGCTCTTCCTAAGCATTCCAGGAGACCCAATGTTTGCAGCCTGTTTTGGACTACTTTGCCGTGGCTAACTGCCCCTTCTCCTGCTTCTGCTGCTCCTGTTGCCACCCTGCTAAGGATCTCAGATGATGACAAGAATGAACCGCATCAGCACATCAACTTTTTGGAGTTGTAAGCAGAGTTTGTAGCCCTGCAAGCATTCCTAGATCATTGTGTTGGGTCACTCAGGAGTGTTGAGCAACAATGTGACCATTGTGGCTTATGTCAGCAAGCAGGGAGTGATGATTTTCCTTCATCTCTGTCATTTTATAAAGCAAATTCACAAGTGGGTGGTTTGCCTTGTTGTCAAGGCAGATAGTAGGGAGAAAGTGGTCTTTACTCCTTCATGCTGGGAAAGCTGTTTGACCTCTAAGGAACTCTGATCAATCTTTTGCCATGCAGCTAAGTTGAAGCTCCCAGTGTTCTTCTTTCTGGTGCCAGATCCCTTGAGCACCCCTGGTACAATCAGAAACCTACCCGTTTCCTCCAGTCAGTCTGGTCTATTAATTGATCAACTGTGAGTTGATCAACCTTGGTCTCAGAATGACTGGTAACTCCTCATTGACCCCATGCTGAGTAGCTTCCTGTTCTGCTGGCTCCCTGGGTAGGCCCCCATAGAGAGTCCCTGTGGTGCTCTCTCCCAACCAGGGGAAGTGGGCCATCTAAGATTTTGTCAAGGAAGGGGTCTCTCTGATTTGAGAGACCCCTTCTGTGACAAAATCACAGAAGATGGCCCACTGGTTGGGATCTGTCCTTGTCCACCTTCATTAAGGCAAGTTCTTCTCATTCTCCATGGTGAAATGCATCTCTGCCTTGACCCAGACTAAAGGGCATAGACCCTGGTTCATTTGAGCTGTCTATGCCTGTAAGGTGCTTTGAGCAGTTTTTTCCACATGGGGGCTTTGGCCTTCGACCTGGAATGTGACTTTTATCCTTGACAGCCTAACTCAGGATATCTTTCCCACAGCAAGTCTTCCTTGTTTTTGTGCTTCCTATGGCATCCCATGCTGACATTCACCTCCCTGGGAGGATAACTATTAAAATGAGCACTCTTGTCACTTCTTAAACACCGGAGAAGCTTGTCAGTTGCTTCTTAATTCTTGGAGAATTGTAATGGTGTGTGCTGTAGACATATGAGATGTTAGGATCTTTTAGTTTCAGAGAAGCCCGACTAGCATGAAACGGCACATGGTGTTAACCAGGGCATTCTTTTTTTCAGGAAGCTAGGCAGATTCTACTTCAGTAAACTGCTTCCTTCTCTTTTCCCTTACATAATCCAACCTCCTTCCTGTGACACTGGTTTGGAAGGTTTGACAACTCTGGTTCTTTAGACTACCAACTAAGAGTTCCTCACCCTTGAAGATTGGGTCATTCTTGGTTACCTCCTCGTTTTCTGGAAAGCAAGCCACAACCATACTCTATCTAAGTGATGCTTTTTTTTTTTTGGTGCTTCTGTCTGAGGCCTGTCCTTGGAGCTGGCAATGTCGTGGAATGTCATACTTGAAAGGTCGTACTTGGCACAGTATGTGTGTGGAACCACCCTTATACACAATCTCAGCCTTGATCTGAGACTTTTGACCTTACCCACCTTCATGGTGGACAAGAGCCATTATCAGAAAATATGAACACATGAAAAGCCATAGAACACAGCTTCAAAAGCAGTAGTGTCCACCACAGTGTGGGTAGTCACACATGTACACACAAAACCAGATTGACGCTGATCCAATAAGTATATACCTTGCTACATTGCCGGGGTGACTTCTCAGCCACAAAGCATGCAATATTCAATTCTTTGTACAGTAATTCCACCAAATGAATCATTCTTTAACAATTTGACATTGTTGGACATGCCTGATCATACATTTGTTAACCTTATAAAGAGCCTGTCGATAGTTTTAATTTTCTGCATTCTTGGGTGGAAGTGTTTAAACATAACCTACATATCTCAGTTACTATAGAATCCCCACTTGGAAGGAAAAGGATCTCTTATTGTAGTACTTGGTGCATTTTGTCTCTGTGGCTATTTTATATTTTGATGCAAGACAGTAATGTACTAGAAATTCTGAATACCAGAAATAATGAATGTTATATGGAATGGGTAAAGTTTATATGTGATGCTTGCTGACCAACCGGCAATGCCTGTAAAAATCTGAATAACAACCTATGGGTAGGCCTGTTAAAACTCAGAATAACAGTCTACGGGCAGTTGGAGGGCAGAGGGGAGGGGAGGGGACAAAATAGGGAAGAAGGAGAGGGAAAGGGGAAAGAAGTGAGAAGACATAGGAGGAGGAGGGAAAGGGAGGTGGAGGAGGAGGGAAGAAGGGTAGGGGAGGGGAAAAGGAGGGAAGGGGGAGGGGAAGGTGAAGGGAAGATAAAACATGGGTGGTAGGTTGTCAGCTTGACAAACAGCTTCAGAATATCCGTAAGTTATTAAGATACAGTGTCCATTGTCAATATAAATATTAAATTATTATCACAATGGTAATTTTAGACACTGTAAAAAGAGCTGCAACTGTTTTCTGTTTCCTGTGCAAGTTAACAAACGCATTTCAGTTTCCTTTGGTGTTTCTGAGGGAAAGCATAGGTCAAAGTCTGAACGGTCTAATGTAGAAATTGTTTATATATGGTGATTTTTTAGTGGATTAAGTACTTAGATATGATGATGGTAATACCTCAAGGTACTTAAGAATTTGGATTTTTATTTAAGTAACTTAACAGAGTAATTACATAGCTATAAGTTTCTGCTCGTCAACAGCTAGAATTTTGAAATTTGCCGCAGCGCTACTTTTGTTTTGGCTAGGTGACTGACCCCGCCCACTTTCAGGGTAAGAGAGGAACCAGCTCAGCAATTGAGATCAATATGTTTCTGATGGCTGTGGTTACAGTGGTTAGCAACAGTGTTTTTTTTGGAATTTTTCTTCTCAGTTTGGAATCATTTGGTGAAGTATTCTCACTTTTGGCAGCCTTTTCGACACCTTTATATAGTGTCTGGTATTATTTCAGACAGAATTACCGATTTTGACTGTTTTTTGCTGAACCTCTAGGCTTTTTTGACTTGTGATGTGTCGGCTATGTCCGATTCTGGTTCTCAGAGTTTTAGGTATTGCAGCAAAGGCTGCAATACCCGTCTAATTAAAGCCTGTTATGACCCGCATACACTCTGCATGACTTGTAGGGGACAAATATGTTCTCCAGACTTGAATTGTGAAGAATGTGTTTTGTGGGATGTTAAAATGTGGAAGACTCTGAATAGTCATTTGAACAAATTAGACAGACGAAAAGAGGAAGGCAGCTGTTAGAGCTAGTAGTAGGAAGACTTCAGCTAGTCAGGTTTCTGGTAAGTCCCTTAATGATGACATCTCTGATGTCATGTCTATTTTTCTGCCTGATCCCACTTCTCAGTCTCTACCAACCACTCCTCACCCCGGCTCACTTACAGTACTCCCAATCCCGACCCCATTACCAGCCTTGAGTCAAGAATTAACCTTAAATTGGGGGTATTAATAAACACATTGGAGCAATTAGGTGTTTTGGGGAAGGTCCTAATGGACAAAGTTAGTGTTAAAAGTGCTGGTGAAGTGTCAGCGGAGGAGGTGACTGTATGTCCCGCTGATTCTCCTAGGCAAAGGTCCCTGGCAAACTCCCCTAAACCTGGGAGGAGCCAAACTGGCAGCCAAAAGGAGGTTGATTGGGTCTGCCCACAGGCAGTCGCCCCCTCAGTTGGACCTGTTGCTGCATCCCAGGTTATGATGAAGTGCCGTTGGAAAGGCATCTCCAAGGAAGTGGATGTCTTTCATCTAGTGTGTCTAGTAGTGATTCGAGTCCTCAACGCCAATGGCACTCTAAAGGAGAATCTTGCCCCTTCAAGGGGTGTGCAATGGAAGTGTCTCAGCTTCTTTCAGTCCCTGGTAAAAGGTTCAAAGAACCTATTCAAGAGCAGCTTCTGTCATGTAGTTTTTGGGATAGTCCGGGACAATTCTCCCAGGATCATCCTGAGTTAGTGGGACAGTTTTCGTCAGTTAAGCGCACCATTGCTTGTAAGCACTCTTTTGCTTCTAGGACCTTGCCTTCTGATAAGTGCCCATCCTTAATTTCAGAGAGTACATTTGGGCATGAAGTTGTGTCTGAGCAACCACTAGTGCCTGTGCACCCAGCTCTTGAAATTGTAGCTCCTGACCACTCACCGTTGGCTGGATCTTTAGTGGCTTCCAGAAAGAAGTCTTCAGTACCAAAGCGCCCATTAGTGGCACCAGAACTCCCTTTGACTCCTGGTCATGTTGTTGCTGATTGTATGGTCCTTTCTGAGTGCCCATTTTCTTCTGTACATCCGTCGGCCCCTGAGTGATAGTTGGCTCCTGAGCTCCCGTTAGCTCACGAATCCCTGTTGATCCCCGAGCGCTTGTTGGCTCCCGAGCGTCCGTTGGCGCGTGCCTTCATTTTCCCGCAAGAGAATTTGCTGGCGCCCCAATCCATTCTAGCCTCCGAGCGCCCACTGGCTGCTGAGCTTCCTGGAGCACCCGTACTGCCTGTCTCTTCTTCGGCGCTGCCGACTCCTGCCTCTGCAGTTACAGTATCACTCCCAGCAACGTCTCCCTCTCAGTCTCTGCCTACAGCACAACAGGCACCCCTCAGTAGTGGATCCTTCCTTCCAGTTAATTCAATGCCAGTTAAATAATATCTTGGGCTTAATTAAGAAAACCCCTTCAACTCCTCAGCCTGTCGCTGAGCTGTCTCCCATTTCGTCAGAGGAGGAAGAAGATGTGGATCCTGTCACCCCTCCTACAGCCTATGCCTCCTTGCTAAGGTTCTTGCTGGCAACATTTCCAGATTTTTTCTTGCCTGCAGCTCCATCTTCTCCGGCTTCGACTTACTTGATGGACAATTGGACTGCTAATTCTTCGAGACTTCCTAAAATGGTATTGTCCTCTCCAGCAAAGAAAGCTCTACATGTGGTAGAGAGTTGGCTTTCAAGTAAGAGAGAGCAGGGAAGAGCCTCCTTTAGTTGCCCTCCATCCAGATTGTCACAGAGGAGATATTTACCTTATGCAACCGGAGAGGCCCTGTCCCAGGGAGTTTCTGCCTCCTCCCAGGCAGACTTCCCTGGGTTGATAGACTCCTCCCAAAGGTCAGCATTTAATTTGGTGAAGATTCTTTTCTCGATGTCAGAATTGGACCATTTAATCAAGCACATTTTTAAAGTTTTTGAAGTGCTCAGCTAAAGACCTTTTGACTGGGCAGTAGAAGCTCTTGCCCACAAGATTAAAGATTGTCCACATGTTCCGGAACACTACTCTTTGGACTTTTTAGGGGTCATCTCCTGCCTTGATAAAGGTATAAAAGACGGTTCTCTGGAATTGTCCTTGCTTTTTGCAATGGGTATTCTTAAGAAAAGGGAGCTTTGGTGCTCCTACACCACAAAGGGAGTCACCCTTTCACAGAAGTCCACTCTCCTTTTTTCCCCGCTTGATCAGAAACCCCTGTTCCCTCAAGCAACAGTTCTGCAGATTGCCTCTGATCTGCAGAAAAAGTCTACCCAGGACTTCCTTGCTCAGTCAACAAGACGCCCTAGAGAGACTGCAGCCTTTAGTTCGAGGACAGTGTCTCCAGTTTAATCTCAGCCTGATTCACCCCTCGGGCAATCAAGAAGTCTCCAGTAAGCCACCTGCACATAAATGAGGATCTTGTCTTCCGCACTCCTGTGGGAGCAAGACTCCTCCACTTTTGGAAGCATTGGGAAGCGGGAGGAGCAGAAAGCTGGACTGTGAAAGTTTTGAGGGAAGGTTATTCAAGCCCTTTCCTATGGAAGCCTCCTTTAATCAACAAACCTGTCATATTGACAGCCTACTACGTAAGCTCTTAGAGGTTTTCTGCCCTCTTCCAAGAAGTGTCAGCACTCCTCAAGAAAGAAGCAATCGAATTGGTCAAGGACACCTTCTCACTGGGGTTCTACAATTGTCTGTTTGTAGTTTGCAAGGCCTGCGAGGCTGGAGGCCAGTTCTGGACGTGAGTGCCCGGAATTTGTATGTCCAGAAAACCAGATTCAAAATGGAAACGAGCCAGTCTGTCCTTGCATCCATTCCCCAAGAAGATTGGATGATTCTGATAGACATGAAGGATGCCTACTTCCATGTCCCAGTTCATCCCGACTCAAGGAAGTTTTTAAGGTTTGTTTTTCAGAGCAAGGTGTACCAATTCAGAGCCCTCTGCTTTGGTCTGTCCATGGCTCCACAGGTTTTCACATGAGTCCTAGTTCCCATAGCGGAATGGTTACACCTGATGGGGGTCAAAATTTCAGTGCATCTTGACAATTGGGTCATTTGCTCCCAATCAAAAGACAAATGTGCGGACGATCTTCACAAGACCCTTCTTGTTGTCCAGGAATTGGGCCTACTAATAAACTTTCAGAAGTCGCAACTGACTCCTTCTCAGGAGATAGGTTAATTGGGGATAAGGATAAACTCACTGATTTTTCGGGTTTTTCCGTCCCCCCAGAGGATAGACTCGCACCTTCAGAAGGTAGACAAATTCCTCTCCCTTCAGTCCTGGTCTGCAAACAGCTGGATGAGCCTGTTGGGGGGACCCTATCATCCGTGGAACAGTTCGCATCCCTGGGAAGGCTACACATGAGGGACTTGCAATTCTTTCTGAAAATCAGTTGGAACAGAAAGAAATACCTGGATGCTTTCGTTTTTCCAATAACACAGGAAATAAAGCAGGATCTGCTTTGGTGGAGATCAAGAGACAAGCTCTCGCAAGGAAGTCACTCCTTCCTCTGAGCCCTGACCTAGTGTTTTATTCAGACGCATCAGACCTAGGTTGGGGAGCTTTCCTGGGAGACAAGGAAGTCTCCGGCCTTTGGAAAGGAACTGGTAGCAATTCACTGGGGATTGCAAGCATTTGCAACAGAGGTGTCCGGAAAGACAGTGACTGTCCACTCGGACAATACCACAGCATTGTCCTATGTCAAGAAATGGGGAACTCATTTGTTTACCCTTTGCCAAGCAGCAAGAGCCCTTCTCATTTGGCCAGATCAAAATCAGACCGAGATCCTAACCAGGTTCATTCAAGGGAAGTTCAGTGTATTAGCTGATGAACTGAGTCACCAAGTTCTCACCATGGAATGGACTCCAGACCCCCTAGTGTGCCTAGAGTAATAAGAAGTGGGGGAAGACCAGTTCTAGATCTGTTCGCAACCGCAAAGAACCATTGTCTCCCTCTATATTGTTCTCCAGCCCCAGATCCACAAGCATGGGTGACGGATGCAATGCTTATAGATTGGTCGGACAAAGACCTTTATGCCCTCCTCCCATTCAAGGTGGTGAGGGAAGTCATAAACAGGTTCCAGAATCACCGAAACATAACAATAACTGTAGTAGCACCATTCTGGTCAGCACAGGAATGGTTCCTGGACCTGCTGAAACTTCTAATGGCCTTTTCAAGGCTGTTGCCTCAAAAGCACAATTTATTCAGACAACTGCAGTTCAAGTGGTTCCATCAAAGACTGTCCACTCTGGCTCTGACCGCATTCAGACTGTCAGCAAATAGGTACGAGCGAAAGAATTTTCAAAGGCAGTTGCAGACACCATTGCTCATTGCAGGCAACAATCCTAGAGCAAGTTTATCAGGTCAAGTGGACAGTGTTCCGTGATTGGTGCAAAAGATGCAACATCCCGTCTTCTAAGACGACTGTAGCAGAGATTGGTGATTTCCTGCTCTGCTTAAAATCTTCCAGAGGTCTGTCTTCCTCAACAATTAAGGGCTACAGAGCAATGTTGAATAGATCTCTCTTCTAATAAAGATCTGTCTAAGTTCATGAAGTCGTTCGATACAGCTAAGCAGAAAGAAGAAAAACTGGTAGCCTGGAATCTGGATGTGGTCCTGGAGTGGCTTTTGTAACCACGTTATGAACCTGTTCGGTCAATCTCTCTGAGGGACCTCACAAGAAAGACTTTGTTCCTAGTAGCATTCTTAGTAGCATTAGCCACTGCCCAGTGCATTAGTGAGCTACATGCTATAGAGAAGAGAATTTAATTCTCACAGGGTAATGCAATTTGCTTTTTCACCCCAGGTTTCTTTGCAAAAAATGAGAACCCCTCCAGTCCCTGGCCTCACTCGTTTGTTATAAAGAATCTGGTTGACATTCTAGGTCCTGAGGAAGTAGAAAGGACTCTTTTTCCCTGTAAGGGCATTAAAATATATTTGCTGAGAATGGATAAGATCCGTGGTGTTCCGAGCAACCTTTGGTGTCAGTAAAGAACCCTTCTCTCCCCCTCAGAAAATGCTCTGGCATTTTTTATGAGAGATCTGATATTAGAGGCACACTCACAGATTAAGGAGGATGTGTTACCTTTAGTGAAGGTAAAAGTGCATGAAGCGAGGGCAGTAGCCACCTCCCTGGCTTTCAGACATAATTTGTTTATTTCTGCTGTTATCTGTTATGGAAATGCAAATTGCTGTTTGCATCGGATTACCTGCGTGAAATTGAAACTCTTTATGAAAATTGCAGTACCTTGGGTCCAATTTCGGTTGCTGGTATGGTGGTGGGAGGAGTGTAGGAAGTCTTCCTGCAGTCCTTTTATTTTTCACCTTGACTAACAATGCCGAGTTGTAGGGGAGCCTGGGGGTATTATACAGTGCTATGCACATGGAGTACCCACCAGTTTATTTTTTAATTTTGGGCAATGGTTTTCAATTGTTGGCATTAGGCGACTGCGTTCTTTATCCTCAGGTTTTATCATATGGTACTGTGCCCAAGGCAGGGGCAATATTGTTAATTCTTTGTGTGCAGTCGGATACTCCTTCGCAGCAAAGAATCCCACCGATGTAGCAGGCGACCCTGGCTGTATCGATCCAGAGGCAATACTTTCCTGGCGCAGCTCTTTCAACAGGTAAGGATTTGGCAAGCATTTTACCAGTGCTAGCAATATTTCTATTTCCTTTACATTACAGTTATTAATGGGTTGGAGTAGATAATCCATGCATCCCACCTCCTGCAATGTGGGATTCAGCTATGTAATTACTTGGTAAGTCACTTATATACAAATGATATTTTTATAATTTTATAATACAATAAAGTTTTATAAATACTTAGCAAGTAATTACGTGATCAAAGCCCTCCTTCAATATGTTTATGCATAGAAATGCATAAACATATTGATCTCGTTTGCTGAGCTGGTTCCTCTCTTACCCCAAAAGTGGGTGGGGTCAGTTTGCCTAGCCAAAACAAAAGTAGCACTACCGCGAATTTCAGAATTGTAGCTGCTGACGAGTAGAAGCTTATAGCTATGTAATGTACTTGGTAAGTACATACATATAAGACTTTATTTTACTATTTTATTGGCAAGATGTAATTAAGATATGTTTGGCTTAAGATGAACACTGAAAAAATGTAATAATTTTGTCGCAAATAATTTTTTAATGAGGGGGTTAGTTTTGTCACAGAATCATTTTGTCTGCTAATATAGAAATTATCGATATAAGGGGGAAAGGAAGTTATGTTCCCCTATTAGAAAAGAATAAACAGCATCACTGAACAAAGACAATAAATCAAAGAACTTACACTTCTACGATTTGTGCTCGGGTGTGTTTGTGTATTTGTATGTGTATGGGGGGTAAAATGTCTGTCTCCATTTCAACAGTAGACGGACCTTTTGTCGATTACGTACATGAAATTCATTGCACAGCAAATTGAACAAGATTTGTTCTAGTTATGATGGTAATACCTCAAGGGACTTAAGAATATGTATTTTATTGCCAGTGTTTAATTAAAATACATTTGGCTTAAGATGAACACTGAAAAAAATGTGGCAACTTCATCATGAGTAATTTTTTAAATGAGGGGGTAGATCTGTCACAGAAGCATTTGGTGTACTAGTACTATATACATGCACAGATGGTGATGGATTAGTTCTTGATCTCCAAAGTTATGCCCATAACTACCAGTTTTTTTTCATGGACCAAGTACTTAGATATGCTGATGGTAATACCAGAAGGTACTTAAGGTTTTGTATTTTATTGGCAGGGTTTGATTAAGATACGTTTGGCTGTAGATGAACACTGAAAAAATGTGGTAATTTCAAGTAAGTAGTTGTTTAATGAGGGGGTAAGCTTGTCACAGAAACATTTGGTCTGTCGCTACTTTTTCCCATACAATGCTCTAACTGGTGTTGTAGTGTAGTTTTATGCATTCTTTCTAAATTTCCGTAAAATGGAAATGCATATTATGTAGAAGAAAGATTTTATGTTTTGTTATGTTTGTACAGTATTTAGTAATTAAAAGTGTTGTTTTGACTTTTTGTGTATTTAATTGTAAGTATATGTGTAATAGTGCTTAATTACTGGCATCGGTTGTTTGTTCGGTAGTTAGTCGAACATTTGGCTTTGGCGAGCGACAGTTGTGATAGTCAGTCTTGTCACAGCCTTGGTGCAGTGTAGTTCTAACTACTGTAGTAGGGACTCAAGAAAAGGGAATGCAGCCATAGTTGTCGGTGCCTTCAAGTCCACTTAAGTATTCCTTTTTTTTAGTAAAAAGCCACAATAATGTAAATGATAGACTGTATTTTCCAAAATACAAAAGGATAAAACAGGGGAGCTTTTGACCATTTGCTAATGGTCCTATTCAGCCAACTGAATAAAAATACTTTTTTTTTTTTCTTAAAAAGACAAATTGAAAAGAATTTTTGTGACAGTCTAGGAAAACATTGAACAACCTTTTGGCATGAATACTGTATAGCAGTTATGTAATGCCCGTTTCCCCATATCTGTGAGCCAACCATTGTGATCTTCATAACGACTGTTGCTTGATCGTACGGTGCTCATTACTAGAGACAAGGTGATTCATGGGTGGTGAACGACTTTCAGCATCGGTGCATGTTGTTCCTGCGACAACTTCCACTTCGACAACCTGTGCGGGGAGAGATGAGGGAGACACAGTAGCAGGGGCCTCGAGAAACTGCTTCAGATTTAAATTTTTGGAATGACAGACTAGCCTGTCTGTATGTCTGTCCTCCTGCGTAAAGGCCTTATTACCATCTAACGTGTTGCAAGTAGGCCATAGAAGAGTAGTGGAGGGGGCTTTGATAAATATTTGCAACACATTAGATGGCAATAAAGCCTTTAAGCAGGAGGACAAACATACAGACAGGCTAGTCTGTCATTCCATAAATTTAAATTTCAAGCAGTTTCTCGAGGCCCCTGGTACTGTTTCCCTCATCTCTACTCGCACAGGTTGTCGAAGTGGCAGTTGTCACAGAAACAACAGGCACCGATGCTGAAAGTCGCTCACCACCCACAAATCACCTAGTCACTAGTAATGAGCACCGTCATCGATCGAGCGACAGCCGTTAAGAAGATCACAGCGGTTGGCTCACAGATACGGGGAAACAGCCATTACATAACTGCTATACTCATGCCAAAAGATTGTTTGATGTTTTCCTGGACTGTCACAAAAATTCTTTTCAATTTGTCTTTTTAAGATAAGTATTTTTATTCAGTTGGCTGAAGAGGACCACTGTGCAAATGGTCGAAAGCTCCCGTTTTATCTTTTTGTATTTTGTGGAAAAATACAGACTATCATTTACATTATTGTGGCTTTTTACTCATTATTTCCAATCACAATAGTGACGCACCACAGATTCCTTTTTATCTTAAAGTTCATTTAGGGAGATTTCCTTTAGGAGATATATATATTTAAATGTAAGGAGAATTTCGTGAGGTGTGCTGTTCATGAGGGTTACAAAGTGGAGATTGTGCTCATGCCAATCTCATTCTAATTCAAGCTAGGACCATTGAATGCACCATTTAAACTAATAGTAAGTTTATATTGTCTTATGTCTTGTATGTCTTAGATTAATACACAGTACACAACACAATGCATTGTTTTAAGTGCAATTTGGAATAACATATGAGTGAAGTAACCTGGGTGTCGTAATGTAAGACTTAGGCTACGATTAGGTTAGTATGTTTCAAATCGTTTAGGTTATACTGTAAAGTCCCCGCTGAGCGAGTCTTCTATGATGAACAACCCGTTTTCTTTGACACCGCTCATTATAGGATCGGGTCAAGCAGAATCAGCCAAATTTTCCTATATAAATTTGTATCTATCACTAATTCATTTGTATCTGCTTCTTTTGTACATGTGTTAGAATGTTATGTCGATCCTTGTCAACTCAATTGTTACATTACTTGTATTTATCCATTGTAATTATTGCCAAGAGTAATTGACCTCAGGTCACCGAAATTCTATTGTATTCCTCTGTGTGGCGATCCATGGCGCTTTATAATGGCCTGTATTCTGAATAAAAAGTAGCAATGCCTTTTCTCCTGCTCTTCTTTTGCACCTTTTAAAGTGGTGACGGGCGTGTGGCAGACACCCACGGGACGAGCTTTCTGTAGACTTCCTCCGTAGGGTGTTGATCACGGCGTCGGTTGCAGCACCTCGTCAGTGAGTCCTGCCATTCTGAACTGTCCCTCGATCCTGTAGAGCCATGATGATGGGTTGCTGTGTGTGAAGGGCGGCAGCTGGCGGGGGGATTTAGTCTGTTCTGCCGGATGGGCAGCGAGATCGCGGTAGTGCGTGGAGGAGCACGTGATTCTTGGCGCGGGGAGGGCGCGCGGATGTGCTGGCGAGATGTCTGAGTCCGCGGTCCATGGTTAACTGTACGTGAGGGAATGTCCGTCTGCACTCACTCTTGCCTTCTTAATTGGAGTGGGATACTGTTAATACTCACTTGGAGCGCGCCGTGTGGGTCCGCTAATGGCGCTGTTGATTTGCCAACAAGAGTCAGCACGCCCGAATGCTGGTTACAGTGCCGTGTTTAGTCCATTAGGGCGTGAGGTAGTTCATGGAGAAGACTAGGTCGCCTGAGTCTGCTAATGGCTCCAGAAACCACTCTGGGGTCACCACTTTAAGAGGTGCAAAAGAATGAGCAGGAGAAAGGTACTGCTACTTTTATTCAGAACGAGGCCGCTTTATAAAGCGCTGCATGGACGTCACACAGAGGAATACAATAGAATTTGGTGACCTGAGGTCAACTACTCTGCAGTAATTACAATGGATAAATACAAGTAATGTAAATTGAGTTGACGAGCAACATAACAACATTCTAACAAATGTACAAAAGAAGCAGATACAAATGAATTAGAAATAGATAACAATTTATATAGGAAAATATGGCTGATTCTGCTTGACCCGATCCTATAAGGAGCGGTGTCGAAGAAAACGGGTTGTTCATCATAGAAGACTCACTCAGCAGGGACTTTACAAATACAGCACCTTCGACAGGGAACTCTGCGCAGTGTATCAGGCGGTATGTCACTTCAAGTTCCTCCTGGAGGGTACACCCTTCACAATCTGGACGGACCACCAGCCACTGGTCCATGCCTTCACAAAGCAGGGGAGGTATGGTCTTCAAGGCAGCAGCAGCCATCACAGAGTTCACGTGCTCAATCAAGTACCTCCCAGCAGGAAGAACCCTGTAGCAGACGCCCTCTCCAGAATCGAGCTCAATGCGCGCAGCTCGGGATTAACCACGAGGACCTCGCCCAGGAACAGACTGCCGACCCAGAGACTCCAGCTACCACACCGCCATCACGTCCCTCAAGTGGAAGGACGTGACCCTCACCCCTAGGGGACCAAAACTGCTGTGCGACGTAAGCACCGGCCAGCCTCGCCCGCTGGTGCCTGCCTCCTGCCACCGTCTGGTGTTCGATGTCATCCACAGGCTGTCCCACCCCTCCGGCAGGACGGACGGCCAAGCTGCTGGCAGAGAAGTTCGTCTGGCATGGGATGCGGAAGGACACGATGCCCTGGGCGAGACAGTGCATCCGGTGCCAAACAGCAAGATAGGGCATCACACCGAGACAGGGTAGGCGAGTTTCCCCAGCCGGGATAGGCCTATAGAAGAACCTGTAATAATTCTATTATGTGAATTTTAACTAAGTTTTTGTTTATTTAACACACAAACAGCTTGTTTTCCCATTATTTACAGATTTTATACGAGAAACAAGAAAAAAATTGTTTTTTTATCTTGGTGTTTTTTTCTAGAAAAAAAAGGTTTTTTCTCACCAGAAAAAAAAACATTTACATCGCTAGTTGTCAGGACTTTTTCTCTGGTCAGAGCCGCTCTTCAGCAGGTCGCAGACTTGCTTGTCTCCTCTACCGAGGGTTGCTTCTCTCCAATTCAGTTGTGAAGATGTCAGCCCTATCCGGCCTAGTTCTCCATCTGAAAATAGCCTTTTTCTCCTCAGTCAAGATTTAGATACCGATGAGAAGCTTCTATCGGTCTTGCCATCCCACAGGCCTCAGGTCCCTGGGTGGCATGTGACTCTCGTTTAGGGTTCCTGTCTCATGCTTCGCACGTGCCGTTGCAAGAATCGTCATATAGAGATCTGCCTCTCAAGACCATATCTCGTCTTGCTCCGGCCTTGGCGTAGAGGATGGACGATCTTCATGGACCTACAGGAGATGGAGATCAGTGTCTCGACACCGTCTCAGATGTCGTAATGGACTCTGAATCCATTGGCATTATTGCCAGGTTTGTGTCCTTCTTGATCTCCTCCTCCTTGGACTTTGTAATTGATGACCCAGATCAATCACTACTTTGTCCTGTTAGGGTGCTGTGGTACTTACTGACAAGGCTCAATATCCCTAACCTCGATGTCGTCGACTTTTTCACTAGTACTGACTCTCCCAAGGAAGAAGTGTCTAAGGACATGT
The DNA here is from genome assembly GCF_040412425.1 of Macrobrachium rosenbergii. Lineage (NCBI taxonomy): Eukaryota > Metazoa > Arthropoda > Malacostraca > Decapoda > Palaemonidae > Macrobrachium > Macrobrachium rosenbergii. Next base: position 13,594,036 of record NC_089782.1, read on the forward strand.
CTTTCTTCTGGTTTTGTGAGGCAATCAGAAGGATGCATTCTACAGCTGGCGATGACGACACCTGTACACTCCACCCGAGAGGTCATGAAGTCAGTGACCTGGTCCGTCCCTCGCATTCCAGAAGACTCTGTTGGTTTGGAAGCAAGATGTGGTCTCATTACCCTACATTTATGTCTTCTACCTTCGGGTCCCTGCTCACAGGCCCTTGGAAACTTTTTTCCTTGGTTCTGTTGTGGCTGCTCAACAAGTTGTGTTTTCTTACCCTGCTCCTTTAAGAGGACAGGTAGCATCTTGCCTAAGGTGTATGGTTCTGGAAGTTAGAAGGATTCCAAGAGTGACTGCCCTCTCCTCCTCCTCCTTCCTCGTCCTACTTCTTCTCTTCCTTTGGGTTGAAAATGGGACTCGAACTGACACTTGCTGGAACTGGCGTCTGACGTGGTAAGTCTACACATCGAGCACCCATTCTATTTTTCTGTCTAGAATCATAAAAGCAATCCTGCTCCTTCCTCTAGCAAGAGGAGGAAGGAGACCCTGGCAATAAGGGAAAACCTTTTTCGGGTCTTTACCTTACTGCCTCCGACTCTTTAGATTCTTCCCAGCCTGTTTTCATGTGAGTTATGATTCCTCACTCATTCGCAAAGGTCCAGACGTCTGACATCTGATCTTGCAGTTCCTGTACTCTGATCAATATGTAAGAGGCATGATACTCCTCCTCGCTCTTTCGACCAGGAGGAGTAACCCAGGTGTGCAGAACTCCAGTCAGTTCAAAGAGACTCACTCAGATTCCTCCCTCCAATCAGTGAGTCATCCTAATGTAAAGGACCGAGGGTTTGTATATCGTGTAGGAACAAATCACAATTTTTTTAAGTAAATTGTATTTTTCCTAACTCTACAAACCTAAGGTCCTTTACATTACATGTTTATGCCCACCTCATGCCACCCCTCAATCTGAAACCTGGGCTGAAAGGCAAACTGGAATGTTTACAACCGGGCAGGCGGGTATTCCTGCTTACCTGATGATAGTTACTGCCTAACCACCTTGTCCAAGAGTTTAATGGGGGTTTCCAGCTTCACCGTAAGTAATTCCTAATGTAAAGGACCTCAGGTTTGTATAGTTAGGAAAAATACAGTTTACTTTAAAAAATTGTGATATCAGTGTGGGATGCACATGATGGATTTGGTGGAGCTGCAGCCTTAAGGTACCTTACAGGGAATCTAAACAGTGGCTTTTATACTGTGAAACATTGAAACTATTTGGAAATTTCAAGCAATTATTTTTATGTTATCAGTGCTGTTTTGAGACAGATTTGCATTTTATATTTACCTCATTTTATTTATTTCAGAGGATCTAAACAGAATGAAAAAGTCATCACATTGTCCTCTTGTGAAGAATATTGAAGTTTGTTGAGATTTCAGTGTCGATGACCGATGACCACAACCTTGACCATCATTGTTAAGATCTGATACAACATCTTGGTCTTCAAGATTACTGGTTAAGTGCACCTTAGTTTAACCAGACCACTGAGCTGAATAAAGAAAGTAAATGACTGTAGTGTAATGTAAGGCCTTGCAGCCTTTAGTGGTAATTTGACATTGCTTTAAATTATCATTGCTTTTAATGATAATTTAATATTGCCTTTGCTGTTGTAAGTGTTATTCAAGATAGATGCAAATTCGAGTCTGACATACAAGAGTTCTTTAAATGTTGTGTAGTTTTATGTCTGTTCTGAAATATTTTTATTATTGTAGATGTTATCATGATAATTACCCTTAAGAGGGTCGGTTTTATTTAATTATATGTTTTTAATTTATATTTGTACTGCAGGTTACAATTAATTGGTTTTCATAATGTTGTTGATTGTTTTTTGCAAAAATAAAGTGAGAGAATATTGTGGTATGGGTGAGTGTATGAAGATTATTTGTGTAGATGTGGAAAAACAGATTGAAATGAAAGCTGATCAGGCAGCATCAAAGTTCTTTAACAACAGAGTGTAATTAGTTTACATGAGAGCTACCTCTCAGTATAATATCCCTGGAAAATGGAGGCCAAAGACCCATCAGCATTCCATTTAATTGGTCAGGGTAACAAAAATACTGAGAATAACCCACGAGTAGTACCCAGCGATGATGAGGATGATAACTCCATTTACCTAGGCCCAACTATTGAGGTTAAAGTCAAAGAAGAGCTTGATCATCCAGAGAGTATGGAAGAGGAAGATCCACTATCATTTTCACCAGACAATCATGAATATAAAAATTTTGAGGATAGTCCAGCTGTAGTCACAGACAATGGTGATGATGATGATGGTGGTACATTATATCGAGGTCCATCTGTTGAAGTTGAGGTCAAGGCTGACCCAGAGGTGTTTGAGTTTGGTGAAATGACAGACAGTGAAAAGGACTCAATAAGTTGTGATGATGATTGTGGAGAGAATACGATTGGTGAAAAGAATCTTCCTAATCGGAGAAAGCACATAAAAACTCGGAAAGATAAGAAGAAATTCACCTGTGCAGAATGTGGGAGTTCATTTTCACAGTCGCATAAACTCAAAGTGCACATGAGGACCCATACAGGTGAGAGGCCTTATTCTTGCACGGAATGTCAGAGTAGTTTTGCTGTACCAGATAGTCTCCGAGTGCATATGAGAAGTCATACAGGTGAGAAGCCATTCAGGTGCTCTGAATGTGGAAATAAATTTGCACAATCAACTCATCTCCGAAAGCATATGAGAATCCATACTGGAGAGAAGCCTTATTCATGTCCTGAATGTGGAAATAAGTTTTCTCAGTCTTTTGGACTCAAGAGACACATGAAAATGCATATTGAAGGTGAAAAGCCAACCACTTGCCCAGAGTGTGGAAGGAGTTTTTCTCATACAGGCCCTCTCAAGAGACACATGAGAACTCATGCTGTAGAGAAGTCATGCCCTGAATGCAAGTGTGTCTTCCCAACTTCTCAGACCCTCAAAAAGCACATGAAAACTCACAGAAGGGAGAGGCCATTCCTTTGCAGTGAGTGTGGGAAGAGCTTCTATGAAAAAAGTGTCTTCAAAGGACACATGAGGTCTCACACAGGTGAGAGGCCATATGCTTGTACTGAGTGCCCAAGTACATTTGCTCAATCAAGTAGTCTAAAGAATCATATAAAAACTCATACTGGTGAAAAGCCATTTACCTGCACAGTATGTGAGAGCAGTTTTTCACGCTCTGGTCAGCTCAAGACACACATGAGAACACACACAGGAGAGAAGCCTTACACTTGCACCATATGTCCAAGTAGCTTTTCACACTCTGGTCAACTCAAAATACACATGAGAACACATACTGGAGAGAAGCCATTTTCCTGCAGTGTTTGTGAACGTAGTTTTCTTCGTGCTGACACACTCACAATACACATGAGAACACATACAGGAGAGAAGCCATTTGCTTGCCCAGAATGTCCCAGTAGTTTTGCTCAATCATATAGTCTAAAAATGCACTTGAGGACACACATGTGAGAGATACTGTTGTTATTTTGCACTTGGATAAAGCTGCATGGAAGTGTTTACTGCTGTTTGCAAAAAAACTGTTGACATTAAAAGGGTCCTAAATAGTTTTGTGTACTTTGTTACAGATCTTGTTCATGGGTAAGGGCACTGCAGTTAACTTTGTCAGTAGATAACCATTCTGAATACCAGTCAGACTTGTGTAGAATTTAAGCCCTACAAAGGAGGTTCTGTTTGTGGGTTGGTTTGTTTGTTTACCGTGAGGTTGATACAAAAAGGAGTGTGGACTTTTACAAATATCCCAACAAAAGGTGGACCTTGTAACTGACAACATAATCCAGATCTTGGACCCATGATTTTTTTTATCAGTGATTGTAGATATTACGAGATAAGGCTTTATTGTAACAAAATGTAAAAATTCTAGTTCATTCCTGCAGATCTGATGAAGTTTTGGATAGAAGGGACATTTTTGAGGAGTGGATAGCTGAGTCTTGGTGGAGGATTGCAATCTTTCACTACTTTTGTTTAACATGGGTTTAGAGTATTATGGAAAGTTGAGAATTTTAATAAAATGAGACAGCTGATGTCTTAGGAAGAATTGAAGCTCCACAGTGGCACCTCACCTTAAACAGACAGTTGGGGTTTATGGACCCCCTGATAAGGAATGAAATCCATTAAGTAAAAAAAGTAGCCATAAAGCCTTCACACTCCAGTACCTCTGGAGCAGCTTTCTTAGCTTGTAGTGTACAGCAATTCCATATAATGTAAATAGTTGCCAATCATAACTGGTATTTGTTCCAGCGGATATACAAACCTCCGCCTTTTATGTAGGAGCATCCTTGAGTGCTAGCTAGGTTAGTCATTGAATTTAGTGACAAGATAGTTAACTGGTGAAAGATAGGGGATGAGTGAGGGAATACCCCTCTCTCACCTTCCATCAATACTTGCTTTTTCTTCAGCCTTTAGATAGTACAGATGTGCTGCACACAACAACTTTCCCACTGACTGTCTATGAAAACTTGGATGAATAGCCTGCTCTGTTTGATTTTTTGTATGTTGCTAATTTTGTTGCTTTGCTGTTTTTTTCTGTGGATAAAAACATGGACAACTCTATTGTGAGGGGTGTGGTCATACATATGGGCAGTTCATGTCTGCTGTAACAGTTGATCTGCATAATTATTGTTCCTTTTGTAGGTGGATAATCTTGCTGTAGGGCTTCTCATTGTAGGGAGTATGCTGGTTGGGATTCATTATAGTGAGAGAAGTTTTGCAAGCATGGAAAAAAGATGAAATATTTTCAAGTTTCCTTAGGGAGGAAGACACCCCCATTGAGACTCCTGAATCCTTCCAGTTCCTTTCTTCCACCTTCTTCCATCCCTATCCCACTGCATAGTAGTGCTACTACCCTTGAGAGGGATAGTATTGGTGATAAGAAGCCAGCTCATGTCTTCTCTGAGGAAAAAGCAGCTGCTGCTGAAGATGCTCCTTCAGCAACTGCCTTGCCCCCATCTCATCTGAATATGATACTCCCAGTACCCATAAGACATTGTAGCTGGAGTAACATTGGGAGATGTGGCCTGTGCTGAATATTCATGGATGTCCTTCTTTCTTGGCCTTCCTCAACAACCTGGTAGAAAAGAAGGACTTAGCACCTGAACCTTCTTCATATGTGGTGTTGGCTGATGCTGTACCTGTAGCTGTCCTAGCTTCATCATCTGCTGCAAAGAAGAGGGATGCTTCTGCTACAATGGTTCTACCAGTAGCAGATCCTCTGGTGGGTGTATTGTTGTCTGCAGTTCTGGCCTCGAACAACCCTTTGGTGCATAAGACGAGGAAGACTTGTAAGAGGAAAAGGGAGAAGTGTGCTTGGCACTCTTTCTGGTTGTCTTCATTGTCAGCCTCTGCACCCATCTCCTTATACATGAAGTATGCCCTTTCCCTGACTCAAGAGAACTCTCAGGTTCACGCCTGGAGGAGTCTGTTAGTCTTGTTCACTCTGTAAGTGATCAATCTGGTGATTGGGTGTGGGCAGTTGCTAGAGACAACCCATCTCCCTGAACCTCCCAGGAGTTATAGATAATAGAGTGAGGCATACACAACTCATCCAGCAATGGGGTAGGTTCTCCTTTTCACTCTTTTTAGGGAGAGTGCAGAAGGGAGCCTGCATCTCTTTCTCACTTGACATTTGTGCACACTCCAGGACACACATTATTCCAAGAGCTACCACTTGAGGGCAGGTCTTTGATCTCTGCCAACTCTCATTTGCTGTTCACCATGTGGATGTGAGGCAAGTTGGAGTGGTGTTGCATAGGCTCAGTGGTTACCAAGTCTAGGAACAGAGGAGCAACAGCATCAAAGTCTGAACTCCATTCGAACAGTAACTGCATGGTCTTATGTGCCTTTTTGGTGATATCATTGGTCCTGAGGGCCCCCCTCCTCTGAAACCCCTGCAGGCAGAACTAGAGCAGCATTTTCAGGTGCTTATTTCACTCATTCATGAGTGGAATAATCTTAGGGAGGCAATCTTGGCTTCATCCTTGCAGACAGTCTTGTCTGTGGAGCTTAGCTTGGGGAATGCTCATGAGGTGTGATGCTAAATCAGGCTGCTATGGTTACACTTGGCTTGTGGTGTTTGAAAGAGGTGAAAGCCCTGATTTGACGGTCAGGAAGTTCCCCCTCTTCCAGCAGATCGAGCAAACTCTTCCCCCCTGCCGCTTTCATGTCATGTACTGTACTATGTGCTGGAGGATGCAGAGGCTGTTCCTTTGCAGTTGGACTCATTATTCAGCAAGAGGGTCTTCTGGTATCTGCTTCATAGGTGAATGTCTTGGAGCCTGTCTCCATTGCTTCTCTCCAGACATGTCTTGTAGCTCAACCTATGGTTGATGACATTGACAGACTTTGCTGTGACAGGCATTTCCTCTCATAAAAAGAGGGTAATGGTTCAGAGGTTCCTGGTGTCCAGAGGTAAGTTCCTTACCGTTCTGGATCACCAGAATGCCAACCAAGGGGTTCTCTTGGCAGGTTTTATATAAGACTAGCTTCCTGCTGAGGAACTGCTCTTTGTGGAGAAGGCCACTGGAGGTGGGAGACCAGCAATTGACCTCTTGCCTTTGAACAAGTGTGTGTTACAGAATGAATTCAAGATGGAAACAGTATGCTTAGTGCTGGAATCATTAGAGAGGGCAACTTCATACTTCTGATAGACCTGAAGGATGTAAACTTTAAAGCACCCATCTATCAGAGCTCTCTGGAGTCTTCAACTGAACTTTCTACTAATTCAGAGTGATATGCTTTGGCCTGACTACAGCCCTTCTGGTGTTTGGTGTTACTCAGGTGTTCACCTTGCTCTCAGCTTGGGGCCATATGAAGGATATTTACTTGTTCAATTGGGAGAAATATGATCTCCTTCCCATGCAGCAGGCAAAGTAATTGGGCATGCTTATAGATTCAGCAGAGGTGAGAGCCTTCCCAGTCGACTCTTGTGTGAGGAGCTTAGGCAGGGAGTGGCACAGTTCCTGTCCTGGCAGGAACAATAACTCATCTTTGGCAGTTGGTCCTAAGTCATTTTTCACCCTTGGAGAAGCTTGTGCCTTGGACGGAGTTACTTATGCCTGGTCCAGTTGCAGCTGAAGCAGTTTTGGAGTGTCTTTTGCCATTCTCTTGGCTCTTGCCCCTGAGTTGAAAGGTAAGGGAGGATTTAGCATCATGGCAGGGTGACAGAAACCTCATAAAGGGAGTTCCTCTGAACTCCCCGCTTCCAGAAATGCTTCTGTTCTCAGACACGTTGAAGGAGGAATGGGGTGCACACCTGAGAGGAGTTCATTTCAGGTATGTGGCTGAAGGATTCGACTTGTCTACTCATCAAAATTCTGGAGATACTGGCTGCTTGGCTAGCATTGCAAGCATTTCAGAAGCAGTTGAGAAATCACTCAGTGATGATGAGTGACAACACAGCTGTAGTATCCTTTGTCAACAAGTAGGGGGGGGACAGTGTTTCAGACCTTGTACCAGTTGGTGTTGCAGATGCATGAGTGGGCGGCTTTCCAAGCCATCAAGTTGATTGTCAGATTCATTCCAGTCAGGCAGAAAATTCTGGCAGATCAGATCAGTTGTCAGATGTGTCCCTTGTTCTTTGGAGCCTCAAAAGGACACCTTTTGAGCCTCTTTCATGGGCTGTGGACAGATGTCACACTCTGGACTGTTTTTCTTAGCTTTAGCCTCAGCAAAATAGATGAGGGGTTACATTCTGAGTTTTGGTGAACTCAGAATCCATATGTTCCAAATGAGAGTTTCTTGATCCCCTCCCTCCAAGACTTAGTTGGTGGGAACTCAGATGAGATGTTTATTTGCCTGTTACCTGATGTTAGATACTATTTGAAAAGGTCCCATTCCCTGGGCTAAAGTGCAGAAGACTCCATTAGTACAGGAAAGTGCAAGGAGGAGGTGTCTAGGAACACCCTTTCTTTCTGACTTTGTGAATTGATCAAGCCTGTGACTCCTCTGAGGGGGTCAACCTCCCTTCTCACTTGAAAGCTCAGGGAGTCAGAGGCATGGGACAATTCCTCGCTTTTCCAGACTACCTTGACCTCATTCTAGCATGGCTCCCATAAGTCTCTAGATATCTTCTGCTTAGGACCTATGGTAGCTGCCAAACAGATTGTGTAGGCATCTGAGCTCCATTTTAGACAGGGCAGCATCTCATCTGAGTACTGAAAGCATAATGTAATACTCAAGGTGTGAATGTGAAGTGACTGGACTTCCCTTCTATCCTTAACCCTCTTTCAAAAGCAGCATCTAGGTCAAAGTACATTCTGGAGTCAGACAAGAGACAGGTGAGTACACATTGGGCATCCTGTCCTAGCACTAGTTGCTAGGATGCATCTCTCTCAGTCTTTTAACAAAGAAGGGATGAGGTAGAATTAATACCTGAACCCATTACTTGGTAATAGCCAGAATTAAGCTCCCTTCCGACATGAAGTGTCTCTTACAGGAGATGTCATTGTTCTATGAAATGTTTTCTTTACTTGAGCACCCTTTCTTAATGCCGGGTACGCTGGTATAGGATGCTACTACTCTGCATAACCATTTCACCAGACCATGCTTGCAAGGTAATTGGGACCATGGTGGTTTTCAACTCCAGTCAGTTGCAGAAATTAATCCCTCTCTGAAGGGGTAGGTCTCCTATATAAAAGGCAAAGATTTGTATTAACTTTGGAACAAGTAAATTTTTAAGATAATTTGTATTTTTCCTAGGTTCACAAACCAGAGACTTTTATATACAGTACTTTAAACCCATTTCAGCTGCCCTGATCAGCCCCTGTAGCCAAAGGAAAAATAAGTAGTGTTGGAAATTCCCCCACTCATCCTCCATGTCCACTAGTTAACTACCTTGTTACCAAGTTCAACAACCAATCCATCTGTGCTGAGGGATACTCTTATATAAAAGGCTCTGGTTTTGTATAGATAGGAAAAATATAAATTAATTTTCAAATGTGTTATTTGTAATTTTCATTAAATTTGAAATATTAATTTACTTATCTCTCAGTTTCAGGGGATTAGCTGCAAAATCTAAAATATGCAAGTACAATGCTGTACAGTTTTGCCTAACAAAAACAGCTGATTGTAAGCATACCCTACTTACTGGGTATGCTTAAGCATGTAAAATACTTAAAAAGTATGCATTATAAAAAAGATCATAAACCCTTTTATGTTTCTCTTGTAACGTAAGTTACTAAACATTTTGCACTTACTGTGTCTCCTCCCTTACCATTCTCTCTCTCTCTCTCTCTCTCTCTCTCTCTCTCTCTCTGTGGTAAAGTATTTTTATTGGCCTTTAATGTGGTATAGCATTGTCCTTGATACAGTAATGCAGTGTGACATACATATATTTTTCAGGCTGTGTATGCATGCATGTATATATATACATGTATGTGTCACACTTGTTGTGCTCTCTCTCTCTCTCTCTCTCTCTCTCTCTCTCTCTCTCTCTCTCTCTCTCTCTCTCTCTCTCTCTCAATAACCTTTTTTTAAAGGACTTTGGCATATTTTCACCTTTCTCTGTCAAGGTTTTGTTTTTTTAAGGAATAACCTACAGAGAGAGAGAGAGAGAGAGAGAGGGGGGGGAGTTATTCCTTATAAAAAAGACAAATCTTGATAGAGAAAGGTGAGAAAATGCCAAATTCCTTTTGATAAAAGCTCTTGACAGAGAGAGAGAGAGAGAGAAGAATACAATGTAAGTGTGATGCATATATATGAATTTAAATAGTACATGCACACATTCACAGACTGAAAAATATATGCACATCACACTACATTACACTACTGTGTTATGGATGATACTGTACTACACTGCATTAAATGTCAAGTACCACTTAGTATGTGGTAGTTTATCTTGATGCAATGTACAGTATGCATTCAGACATGTACTGTACACAGACTGAAAGATGTATGTAGCACTACATTACTCTATTAAGTATAATACTTTCCTGCAATGAATATATGTCAATAGAAATACTGTACCACAGAGAGAGAGAGAGTGGGCAAAATAAGTGAAAAGCGCTTCATAAATGTTGAAACAGACAGAAAGATGTTTATTGTCTTTTTTTGTATTGCTGCTGCAATTGGCTGCAGTAAGTGCATTTTTATCTTTTTACCAATAAACATGCACACACACACACAGCATGGGGGGGCGGGCAATGCACAGTTAGTGTGTAGTGTTTTGTAACATGCTAAGACAGAGATAAAAGCTGTTTATAGTTTTTTGTATTGTTTGATATTTTGTGTTTTACATATCTTGAGAGCTCACCCGGTAAGTAGAACTACTGCAATTGGATACAGTAAGTGTGGAGTGTATCTTTGTATGTATGTATACATGCACATGCAGGGGGAATGGCTGGGGTAAATGCAAACTATTCCATAAATGTTAAAACAGAGGCAAAGATATTTATGTTCTTTTTTTTTTTATATATTTTACAAAATATATATACCTGTATTACATATCTTGTTTACATACCCATTTAGTAAGTAGAAGTGCAATTGGCTACAGTAAGTGTGGAGTTTATCTAAACCTGATGTGTGTGTAAATATACATGCATGTACACACACACACACACAGGTGCCACAGGTCATGCGCAGTGTTGTGTATTTTGATTCTCATGTATTTATAGACACGCAGACATACACTGACTGAAAATTAAATGTATGTAACACTACCTTAGTGACTTCAGTACAGGACTGCATTAAATGTTGATAAAAATATTGTACTAGAGAGGGAGGGAGACAGGGCTGCCACAGTGAATGCACTACAGTATTTCTCAACATGATGCTTGTGTGTGTACTGTATAGACATGCATACCTATGCAGGCTAAAAAATTTATTACATACAGCTCAAAATCTCACCTTGAAGATGACAAAATATAAGCATTGCATTAAATACTGATCATAATAGCAAACTATATTAGATATATATCATAAATTTAGTATATGAAATATAGTGAAGCCCCAGTGGGGTTGTGATGACTTTGGACATTTTAATCTGAATCAGAATCGCTGAATTCCATTGGTATATAACTGAGCAGACAGTGATGTTCCATACTCAAGGGTGTGGAGCTGGTAGGCTAAGGCTATTGCAGTTAATTTAACCACAATCCTAGAACTTCAGAGCTTGTGCTCACACAGGAAAACAAAGAGGAATGGTGCAATCAGATTTTTAAAAAATTCACATGGGGAACTGTATTTATAATTTCAGTTAATATTTTTTCTTATTCTATAGTACACTGAGTTCAATTATACTTCAATTCACCACAGATCTTAAAATTTCAGAGGTTGTGATCATACAATGATGAAAAATCACTTTAATATCATTCACTTAAGGAACTATTTTTATACACATGATTAACATTGATTGAGATTACCTATTCTGAAATAGGTACAGTTACAGTACATATATGCATGCAGTTGCACTTTTTTCAACCAAAACCTTAGAATTTCAGAGCATATAACTGCCAGAAGAACAAAATATGATACTCAGTTTACTGTGTGAATTTAACAAAGTACAGCAGGTACATTACATTATTAAACAATGTTGTACACTCTAGTTAGAAATTTTAACACAAGAAAAAATAACCACACATATTTCACTAGCAAAAGTAAAAGCACAAATGTGTAAAATTTTTTTTTTTTTTTTTTTACCAGCTTGATGACATATCCAGTAATGAAATCCAATAGGTTGAGGTGCCAGTGTACAGTACTTCATTTTGACATTTCAACCGTTATATTCAGAGGAGAGATAGCTTTGAAGAGGCTACAGTTGTTTCAGAAATTAGGCTGTAACTCAGTCAGATTTTTATTTTTCGGAAAAATAGCAGCAGTGTCCACAAATTTAAGCCCAGTATGTTGAGGAAAATTTTTCCCCTGTCTTCTTCACTTAATTCTCGTTTCCTTATACTATTAAAAATGTACTGTAATTTTCTGCTAAGTAAGTTTTCCTAGAATGTCCTGAATACTTATAATTCCATTTCTAAAAACATTTTGAATGAGTAACTTCCTGTCTACTTTGTATTATTTAATTTTTGTAACTAGTAATAAAATTGTGTAGGGAAATAAGTTTTCAATTTCCAATTTGAAACCTTATAAGGTAGATGAGGGAGACCTAGGAAGATTTTTATGGATGGCCGATGGACAGTTTTGGGAGGAGAGAAAATAACCAGTGAACTGATGCAGAAAGTAAGAAATTGAAATTAATAATAACAATAGTAATACAGTAATGAGAGCTATGTTATTTCAATTAAGAATATAAAAACCTTCCTTTGCCCAACACCCACATTATTTCATTATTGCCTGTCTATGCTCCATTCCTTATGTTAACCTATATAAGTAGCTTATCTCTGATGTTTTATATTCTAGTGACCATTATCCTATGACGACTTATTTAAAAACAAATAATTTCATCCCAAACTATACTGTAAAGCAAGTGGAATTGGAAAAAGACATTAATTACTAGACAAATTTCGCCATATGATCCCTCAAGAGACCACAGTGAAACCACCTAATATATCACAGATTTCATTACTGATGCCAAGGGTAAGTGTTTCTAAAAACCTTCACCTAATAAAAGAAAACAAGGTCCCATGGTGGTCAAAAGAATTACTGGGACTTATTCATCAAAAATGTAGAATCAACCATAGATTAGGTTAGGAAAATTAAGTCTTGATAATCTCTTAAAATCTCAAAGACGACAAAAATTCCAAAACTTACAATAATAATTGAATAATTGTATCAAAGGCACTGAAACCAATATACTATCAGTTATTAGTAAAATTTACGAAGGAAGATATTTAAAGAAAAATACCTTAATGGCAACAGTAGGCCTACATCTAAAACCTAATACATAAAGTTCGAGCATAAAACATATGACATAAATTAGGACAGCATAAGACCACCAAGACATGCTTTTACATATAGTGGACAAACTGTTCACGATTAATGTTTATCAGATATACAATACTCTCTTGAGTATCCTGATTATTAGAGCTAAGGCCTTGTTGATAGAGCAAACTCTAGATAAGGTCAAGTAAAATACTCTACGGGTATCAAACAGCAACTCTATTCCCTTACTACCCATCGCTTGTCAATCCTCCATACCTTGGAAACTTTTCCTGGCCTCCCACACTCCCCAAAACCCTTTCTCAGTCTCTTTATGAGTGTAAGCAGTGTGTGTGTATGAATTTTTATCACATCACCAGGACATTTTTTTATACAAACATTAAGCTACAAATCCAAATGGATATTAGATGACATTTGTAGCTTAACGTTTGTGTGTGTGTATATATATGTATATATATATATATATATATATATATATATATATATATATATATATATATATATATATATATATATATATATATATATATATATAAATTGTGTGCATGATGGACAGATCACAAACTGGGAATTAATAGTATTTAGATACTTGCAGCATGGATGGAATGAGAAGAAATAGCCAGAATGTTGATAATGGAAAATTTCCCATCAGCAGAAAGAATGGGCTTTCAATGAGCATATCAAGCCTGTAGCTACTATTTGTAGTTGAAACCAGGTCAGTGGCGAGGAAAGTGGAAGAGATTTTGTAAACGTGTGACCATAGAAGATTAAGGAACGGTTTGCAGTGGGAAAATGGTTAACGAATAAGGAATTGCTGTCGATATCTGGTATATATAGTATTTACAGTTTGAAAAAAAGAGTGTGATGGTTTGGGCCAGCGATGAGGTGGGATGAGGAACATTTCTGCAGAAAGGCATGTCTGAGATGAGTATAGAGATCTCATTTTATACATTTAATAACTTTATTAATAGAAAATGTGATATATAAACGTTTATGATGATGATCTACGGATGTTTGGACTCGTGTACTACAGCAGAAGTGGAGATGGAGATGGCTCTAAGTGTGCGTCCCTACTAAACGGTTTTCCAAGGTTCAGTTCTGTTAATAGTAGATGCCTCATCCTGTTGTCTCTGTGCTGTCTTTTGTCCCATGTATCCCCATTAGACAGACTATGGAAGGTTTAAATTATTGAATATTTCCTCCAGTGATATCTTTTTTTCTTTCTACTGCAATCCCTCTATATGTTTATGTTTTTATATTTCATTCTCTTTATCTCTCTTTCTCACCTTAAGAGTCCCTGCATATTACTTCTTGTTACCCCTTTTAACAGCCCCTACCCATCGTCGTAGCCGTTTCATATACCTGTTTTGGCAACCCATTCAAATTTTGATAATCCTTTATCTCCTTCTCAATTCTTCCATTTGGTGACCTGCTAATTGCACTCTTTGTGCCCAAGTTAGGATACTCATTCAGTTCTCCACTTGTTCTAAAAAAAAAACTACTTCGTTGTTGCTTCTTGGATCAGAAAAACTTCCGCTAGATTGTGCTGGCATAATACCAACTTACAATATTGTATTCTATTAACCTCCTTATTAGTTTTTTTGTGTCGATTCTTTACTATTGTATGTGCTTCCCATGCAATTTATTATTTAGTCTTTTTCATTAGCCCTCTACACCGTTTTTCTTTCTTTCATTCCAAGTCTTTCCGTTGAGCCAAGGTGATCTGTTCATAACTTCTACGTTTTCCCATCAACGGGCACATACTATATTATCAACTTTTTATTTACCTGACTGTAAACATTCATAAGAGAATAACTCTTTTATCACTAATGATATATCTTAGCTACTATGACTACCAGGAATACTTATATCCTTATTTATTTTTCGGGTACTGTAAAACTATGTTGCATTTTCTTGTCCCTAACTGAACATCCTGGCATATAAATGGTTTGTTAACACAGCAAACAACTTTACATAACTATATTTAGTTTTAAGTTCGTTTACAGTACAAGGCTTCCTATTCTTTTAACGTGCTTGTTTTCCCATTCTGTATGGGTTAAGCACGATGCCTTCTTTTGAAGGACTTTGATTTGGCTTTTGGGGTAGACTGTAGTCTCGATCGGCTACCCTGCCTGTCATCGCTTAGACCCCGGTTGCGCATGTATATGTATTGTACCATTCACCAGCGCCCTTTCTCCCAGCAGTGAGTTGCGTGCCAAACAACGCTATCATTCATGAGCATCTTGATAGGAAGAAGCAATGGTCAATGATTAAATTAGTCTGATATACAGTACTATTAAATAAAGTAAAGCTAAAGACAATAATGTGAAAAACAAGGGAATTGAGTATTAGCGTAAATAATGTAATGAACAGTATGAAAGAGAAGGGTATAAACCAGTAAAACTGTATGAAGCAGAAAGCTCTGCAGACTGCACCTCACGAGAAATAGTGTAAGTGTAGTGTAGTGTAGTGTAGTGTGCCCGGAACTGTGTTTGTGGCTGATTGATGAGAAAGGAGGATCCTTCATGGGTGTTTTGACGTCTCTTGGTGGTGTTCGTGATGGATGGCTAAATTCACGATTTGACAAATGTAAGTTTTATGTTTTATCAAAAATTATTTGCATTTTAGATGCAGTGCATTTATTTTGAAGCTACTGATGTTAATAGGTTGCTGTATGTTAGCTTCTTGTTATCCTATAATTGTTACCTGGTGTTTAAAGGCTAATTTGATAAATTTCTACAGAGCCAGATAGGCCTAGCCCAGACCTGTGAGACTGTTAAGCTAGTCATTGTTACCCATAATCAAGTTCGGGATGTAAATTTGATATACATAAATATATAAACCTTCGTCTGTTAGCTTATATGGATATACCGTGGTAGAACTTGGCGTAAGTTTAGCTCCGCGTCGAATGTTATCTTGGAAATTGACTCTTCCTTCCTATAGTATTTTTGTTTCTTATCAAGAATTTAATGTTACTTTTCTCGCTCGACTGTAATTAACCTGTAATTAACCCCAGACCTGATTATATTTTTACCATTGTGCCTGCGCAAGTATTATAGGGGAGCTTTTAGTAAAAAGTGGAGTTTCCTTCACGCGGGGTCTGGTGGTTGGAGCCCCCAACTAAGTAACACAGGGTTAGGTTAGGTTAGTATGGTTCCTGGGTAGTTTACAGTTATTTGGCCAGGCTACGCAACACCTTCTGCCCGGACTACAATCACTCCTCCAGGGTAAGTAGTTCCGCGACCAGATTTATGTTAGCTGGCTTTCTGGGGGTGTCCAGGCACCCCCCGGCCAGGTTAGGGCATGCTGCCTTATGTTAGGTTAGGTTGGTTACATCTGGTTAGGTCAGGACCTGGCACTATAGGAAAGGTTAGGCCTGTCAGAACCTACTGCCATCTGGTGGTGGGTACCGACTAGAAAACTGGCAGACGACAGCCTTGGCCAACTAAACTGTAGGCGCGCCTGGTTCCTTTTATAATAGATTTCCGGGTAGATTACAGTTTCGTATGCTGGGCCGCCTAACTCATTCTGCCGTGCCAAGATCCCTCCGCCAAGGTAAGTAGTTCCACCCAAACAGCTGACGACCAACGACCCGAAATGCCATGCAACCTTCCTCAGTCTCTTCCGGGTTCAAGAGTTGCTAACATGGCTACTTTCGTGTCTTCCGTGTCGTATCCGACCCACGTGGAATTTGCGGCTAAGAATCCAGTGACCCTTATGGATTTAGGCATTTTGTGTCACGAAGAGTGTTCATTGCTGGTTTACCTAATGAAAAGTGGCCTACTTGGCGATTTCACCAGGACTTGTGGCCTTTAAAGCTTTCCTCAAATTAATTAAACGTGCATATCCCTTAAATAGAGCCGTTTCAACACCCGCCAAAATGCGGATTTCTCAGACGATTCCGACTTCGGCCAGGTAAGGGCACGCTGTCCTATGTTAGGTTAGGTCGGTTTCGTTAGTTTAGGTCGCGACCTAGGTTTGTGGGGGGTCCAGGGGGGGCAAAGCCCCCCCGGCCAGGTAAGGGCACGCCGTCCTAGGTTCGGTTAGGTCGGTTTCATCAGGTTGGGTCGCCATCTTTTTGTATCCGTCCACCGATTCTCTAGCCGGTACCCACTGTCACCTGGTGGTGGGTCACGGCTAGGAAATCGGCAGATGAAACCCACAGCACACGAAACTGTAACCGCGCCAGATTTCCTTATCTAGCCAATCCCATCTTGACCATGTGGCTCCCTAATGTCTCGCGTATTTGCAGAACCACCCTATACAGTCTGTGTGGAGCTAAACTTAGAAATACTAGTAAAACTTTACAACAGTTATACAGCGTATTTCATGCTAGAAAATGCACGAAACATTTTATTTTGGTGTAATTACCGTAAACATGCAGTGAGTGAATATGCAAAAGCCCATAACAAACGGTAAGGGGGATGATGTTGGGAAACGAGGGTTATTGGGTGGGGGGAACTGACACAACAGAGGAATTCACAAAAATGGATGTTTTTGTGCCATGTTTGTAATCCACGCACTAAATGAATATGCATTACCTAATTAACAATAAACGGTAAGGGACACCCTGTTGGGAAACCGGGGTTTTTGGGTGGGGGGAACGAACACATAGGTATGCGGTGCCCTCAAATTTAGCAATGGTCCGTTTTACTGACCCTCTACTCTACATACACGAAGCTGACCCACTATTTTACGTACGTGAGGCTGACCCGCTACACTACATACATGAGGCTGACCCGCTACTCTGCACACAAAATGTTGTCCCGCCAGTCTACTTACAACACACTACAACATTCGGGTTCTAGGCTGCATAAGAAACAAAGGTTAGGCTACTCCCTACCTACATTAGAAATATTCTGGGTAAAATTATACTTTACACCCAGACGGCCACTCAGGCTACACACAATATTTCTCTTGCTTATTTTGATGGCCTCCAGCCAGCATAAAAAGTAATTTTTTCCAGTTAGTTTTCTTGTTTTCTGATGTTATTACCTTCGGCAAAAGTATCGTTTTCCAGTTGTCACTACCTCAACATAACCCAACAATATGGGTGATGCTACTTTTTTAATGGTCATTTTTTGAACATTTCTGCTTTCAGTTTTGGGATGGCGGAACAGCGCTTTGCGCCTTATCCGCATTTTGAAAGATTCTTGGCAAGCTCATATGTTCTTACAGGTGGTAATGTTGTGCTGCGCATGCTAGCCACACGGGTTACAGAAAACGAGCGATGTGAGGAAGGTAGTAACAGAAAACAAGGTTATGTAGCTCTATCGATAAACTGCATACTACACTCCATTCAACTGTTTACTCCGAACTTAGGGGTTAACAGTACGTTCGGACTTGATTGGCCTAGGCTACTTCTTACATATACATAAACAAACCCCCACAGCATACAGTTATTGTTCTGGCTGAGTTCATAGTCCAAACACGTGGGCTGTTCTTAGCCTGATTGGACGTCCGGACAGCGTCAGCGACCATGATTTCTGCTTGCCAACAAGAACACTTATCTAATATATGCTGCCTATTTGCTCTTAGCCTTGCTTAGGGACCATTTACCTTAGCCTACATACATCAGTGAACTTACCTTAATGTTGGGAGGTGTCAAATTCGTGTTCCGCTGGGGAAACAGGAGGTGGGTAGAGGGAGGCGACAGCACGCATGAGCATGTGAAACTGGGCTTCGTACAACAGGTATTTTCGGCAGAAAAGGTGATAGGCCAGGTATTTGTCCAAGGCTTCTTCCCTTCTGCCATATCGCGGTACATCAGCCCGAGAGTCCCTCCAGCAACATTCGATGTTCTGGGTTGATGCCCCAGTGCATGGATCCACGAAGTTGTGTGAATGGTTCACAGTTTTATGCATGTACCCTTCCAGCTGCAGTTGGGAGTATGCCTCCCAACAATCGCTTATTATCTTCATTCCCGGCAATGTCCACTTACGGATTTCAGCCACCAAAGTTTCCTTCATACATTTGGCTACCGGGACTTTAAATGTTTTTATTTATCTCGTTCAAACCCTCCGAACACCCACACTCCTTCAACATACCTCCCTTTACTATATATTTATTTTTCCAAATTTGGCCTCGTCTATTTCGACTGCTTTCCCCGGGCCACCTATTGGAGTTCTGGTACTTTCAATGTGGTGCAGTACAACTTCCCGGCAGAACAACCAAGGCAGAGATCCATTGCGTTCACGGGCAGAAATCAAATGGACGAATTCAGAGCAAGGCCGACAAACCAAGGCCTAGTGGGTATAATCCTAGACCTATGATTGGTTGGCCTGGATCCTATGATTGGTTGGCCTGGATCAAATCTAAATTGGAGAATATGATGGGTCAATTAGAAAAAACCTCGCATGTGCAGTAACCCAAACCTGGTCTGCTCATGTTTATAAGCCTTTGACCCAACCTTCGAAATGCCCCCAACCGTAATGACATACTGTGGCAACTGGAATAACTACTGGAGAGCAGCGTAGCATGTCACTGGTAACAACTACTTGGGACTTGAGAAAAATCACGATTTGTAACAAAATGCTGTGATAAGGAAACTGTCGTATTTCAGCCTGTTATGTGTCTTAACGGTCGTATTTTAGGATGGAGAATAAGTTTTCTTCTGTAATGTTCTGCATGTAACGAGCTATTTACCGAGATATAGGATACGCAACCTTTGTAAAGTTTTACCAAAACACCTATACCTTCAGTAAAGTCTGGCTCAATCATTGAAGCTTAGTACCTAGGTGATTGACCAATGGGAGCTGTGTGGTGGCTGGGGCTACCACTGTCTCAGCTTCCTGTCAACCCCACTTTTTTTTTTACTGTCGAAATGCAAACCATTACCTTTTATAGCTCGATAACAAGGTGGTTAACTAGTGGTGGGTGGGTGAGTCCCCCATTCACCTGCCAAAAGCTAACACTTTTCCTTCGGCCTTGATTGGGTGTGGACGTGTGTGTGTGTGTGCGCACCTTGCCTGACTTGGAGTTGAAGCTGTTTTTTATATATACAGTATGGTGTTTGTTAATTTTTGCAGTGGATAAAAACAAAGAGAGGTGACAGTTTTTATGTCCTTTTTGTTAGTAATCCAGTTTTGTTGTTCAGCAGGGGTAAATCTTGCAGCCATGATGCCCTGCAAGGAGTGTGCTGGCTGGTCTCTTTGGTAGAAGAGGTTTAGCAAGCAGTAGAGGAAGGCCAAAAGTCATTTGCTTGTGGCCTTTGGGGTGGGTTACTCATCCTTTGTTGCCACCAGGTCTTTTTGGTTGCTTACTCCTACACTGCCACCCTCTTTCCCCACCTCTGTTACTTGCTTTTCTCTTGCTCAGTCTTAGATAGTTACTATGGGTAAAGGTGGGTGACTAGCACATAGGCTACTTTCCAACAGTGGTGGCTCAAGTTTTTTTTGTCAAACTTTCCCCAGGTGAGATCAAAGTTTGAGCTCTCGACCTGCCAAAACCTACCCCTATATTGTCGGCAGCTTTGCTGGATTACTTCCAGGGGATGAGGTTTTCCCTTGGTATTCCGAGTGACCTGAGTTTATTTGCTTTTCTGAACCACATAGTTTTGGCTAAGAGGTCCCCCTGTTCCTGCTGAGAAGTTGTAGCCTGTGAAGTTACCTCCCAGTAATATCAAGCACATTCTATATTCTTTCGTCAAATCTGCTATAGTTGAGGAGAGGAAGGGTAATAAATGGAGTAAGGTGATCCATAAGTTAGTAAGAAAAGCAAGCATGTATCCTCCTCCTCTTCCTCCTCTCGTGGATTGAGTTGTTATTGCTTTAGAAATCCTCTCACAATAATTCCTGTCAAACTTTCAGTTGAGTGTGCTCTTAAACCAGTTTCTCTGTTCCTTTTAAGAGACAAGGACTGTCTTGAACTCTTACCTGTTCCGTCTTCAGGCTAGGTATGCAGGGAAGAGCTGGCATGACCTTCTTGCTCCCTGCTTGCAAGATCCATGCAAACAAAAGGTTTCCACGACAGGGTCTTACTGTGCAGTACTGCTGTGTATCATAACAACCTGCATGTGTGTGTGGTCGTGCTGACAATCAGGATATCCCTGGTTCACATAGACTCCTGGCATGTGTGTGCATGATAGCAGGTGTGAGTATTCACCCATAGTCTACAGTAATTTGGCTCCTGCTGATCATACAAAAATAGACTAGAAAATGACCTTGGTTTGGATTGTGCTTGATCTGTGGCTTTTTTGATAGCGTAGTCGCTTGTTTCATCCTCGAGTTACCTGCCATGGTCTACCAGAGCTTCATGGTGACCAAATTAATATCAAAGAATTCTCTTCTAGTTGGTCTTTTTGGCCAAGTATTGTGTCATAATGATTAACATTATAACACATGATGGAGTATATAATGGACTCAAAGATAGAGGGCTTTTTCCCTATCTTCAGCTAGCTGAACCAGTTTTTGTTCATGAGACTTACCTGTCAGATATATATATAGCTGTATTCTCCGAAGTCGGACAGAATTTCAAAATTCGCGGCTTTGCATGATGTTCCGGGCAGGTGGATTAGTACCCATTCCGCGCTGGAGCGGGTATCAGAACCCTTCATTTTCTTCAGATTTTCTCTGTCACGGACTGTCAGCACCTATTGTCAGTTCTCGCCATTGGATTTCGAAATTTGTTGTCACTTAAGTATTTTTGGTTGTTTTTTTGGTGATACGACTGGATCTGTGACTTGGCATACGCTCTTTGTGGACCGTTTTGATTTGCTTTTGGCTTTTCTTATAGTCAGATGTCTTACCTCTAGCTATAAAGAGTCTGGCAGGTGAATGTAAGGTGAGGCTATTGAAGACTTAGATAGTTCCTCATTTACTTTATGTATGATATGTAAGTGTTCAATGCTTTGATAAGGCGTGATAGGTTGAGAGATCTTCCTCACAGAGTGCATCCTTAGATGGACAGTCAAGTTTTCTCCTACTAGTAACCTACAGTAAATATTAGTACTAACCTGTATGTTGCAGGTAATACCTGGCTCGTGTTGGAATCATCGTGCTCTTGAGGGACTAAAATTAAGATACGAATTCAAGCGCCAAAGTGTTAGTGCTAGTGCCCCTAGTGTTGTGGAGAGCGTCAATTCGGCCCCTATAATGCCTCTAGTATGGACCTCTGTCGAACTCCCAGGACCGGGGGGGTATATTGAAGCCACATGAGGTTCACGGGGGCTTCCCGCGATCTAGATCCCGCCGGCCAGGTCTGATGGCGCTACCCAGGCTGCGGGGATCGTGCACCAGGCATCTGAAGGATTGCTACTCGTCCTCGACACGTCCTTATACCGGGGTTGAGCTCCAGACTGGACTCTCACCTCATAAGAAGCTTAGAGGAGAGGGCAGCTTCCGTCCTCTTCCTCTAGGCGTTGTGCTCTTCCCGAAAGTTGCTTGGATATTCCTCTGCAGAAGAAGATAAAATTGTTTTCGGGATGATGGCCTTCTCGACCTGTCGCGCTAAGGCAGAACAGAGCTTCTTCCTGTGAGAAGAAAGTGTCTGTCTCAGCTCCTTCTCTCAGGTTCAGCCCTTCTCCGAAGTTGCTTCTCCAACGCGTCAGATTTTGTTGGGTTTGCAACAACAGCTGGATGCTCTCATGAACCTTTCAAGATTCGAAACTGCCTGTTAAGAGGTACAGACCTTCACCTTCGTCTCCTGCTTCGTCTTCCTCGTCTGCTAGATGTTTTGGGGCTTCTTGTCTGTCGTCTAAGAGAGTGTTTAGTAGCTTCCCTAATCGTCTTCCCGATTTGGTGTTGGACTTTTCTCTTGAGCCAGCGCCAGAGGCCCCGCGTGTCTTGCTCTTGCGCGCTTCTCACGCTTCCTTGCGCCTCACCTTGGCCTTCGGTGCGCGCCTAGCCATGGCCTTCGGCGCACGCCAGCCATGTGCCAGCGCGCTACGCTGTGAATCTCTTCTCGTGTCTTGCCCCACGGGCCTCGCCCAGCGCCACGCCATGGCCGCTCATACGCCATGGCCTCAGCGCTCGCCTCGCCCATTATAGCTTCAGAGTCTTCTTGTGTTGCGCTGCTCCTGTTGTACATCTGTGCTAACCCGCTTCAACTTCTGATGTCCTTCATAATTGCCCACATTCTTCTGTCGTGGGAGTTCCCTTCAGTATCGTCGGAACTTCTTTCACACCTGCACTCAAGACCCGCCAGCTGGGGGGAAGAACATCCTCTTCGTCTCAGCCTTTGGATGAAGAAAGCATCTTTAAATCTTCTTCTTCCTCTGATTATCAGACTCTGGCTATTTTACTCCGAGATCTGTTTCCTGAGACTTTTCAACCTTCGGCTCTCTCTCCACCTTCGCGGTTGTCTTTGTCTTAAGCGGACTCTGTTTTCTCAGATGAAGTCTTTATCTACCAAAAGGCATTCAAGAAAGTCCAGGATTGGATGGCTGCCAGGAAAAATCAAGGAAAGACTTCTTTAACTGCCTCCTTCCGCGTTTGTCCGACAAAGCAGGCATTTGGTATGAGACGGGGGAGCACATTGATGCGCTTCCTTGACTTCCTGGGGACTTTGCAATCTAGTCGGCCTCTTGAAAGATCCACTTGTCTTCTTTTAGGTGTCTTGGATCTGGCTGATATGGACCACCATTTGAGGCCTCTTCAGACATGTGAGGGTGCTGCTTCTTGGACGCTGGTGTCTGGAAGTTTTGAACCACGAGGCTACTAATCCGGTTTCCATTAGTCTGGGAGCGTCAGGTGTACTGCGGTGCATGGACAAGGCCGTCAGAGATGGCTCTGAAGAACTTGCGTCTCAGTTTTCATCGGTTCTTTTGAAAAAAGAGAGCATTGTTTTGCTATTACTCGGTGAAGTCTGTTTTCACCAGCGCAGAAGGGGAGAGAGAGCTGCAGTTCGCTCAACTGAGCCATCTCTTCCCCAGACTTTGGTTAAGAGAATGTACTGCCAGCCTTCAAGAAAAGGCAGCAAGACCTTCTTTCCAGGTCTTCTAAACGTCCTTTGGCCCCCATCATACGTCCTCTTCTTTTCCTCAGTTGTGGCTAAGAAAAACCCCAGCCACTACAAACAGAAGGGGCTTCCATGGGAAGCTAACAGAGACCACTTTACAGAGGAAGTTTTCCCGAAAGAATGTCACTACCAAGAGAGGTAGCAAGTGACTCCTTTCATCTCCAGACACCACAAATAGCCAGGCTTCATTTGCACAAGCCTGGAGAGAGAGAGAGGGCAGGCGTTTGGTCCCTCCTACTGGTGAGAGAGATTTACTTGATTCCTTCCTGTCTCCTCCTCCTTTGGTACTTTGTTTCCCAATTGCCATCCTGTCAAACAGAAAATTTGATTTGACCTGCTCGGCCGAGCAGTGGAACAGGTCTTGGACTCTGATCCCAGGATTTTACCACAGATTGTTTCTAGTCCCAAACTTTCAAGTGAGCTGGAGACCTGTCTTGAGGCGTCCAACAGGCTGAACAACTTGGTCCGGAAGGAAGAGTTCAAGATGGAGACCTCTCCAGTCAATACTAGGGACGCCATCGAGTTGGATGGTATCTTTGGATCTCCAAGATATATCTTCACACCCCGAATTCATCCACATTGATGAAGTATCTCCAGGTTGTCTTGGGGACTAGGCGTTTCCAGTTCGACTCTCTGCTTTGGACTCTGCACAGCGGCCATACCCGCGTTGAAAGCACGCTTCGTCCGATCATGAAGTTAATAACGTTAGGTTTGGTCAATTGCCCGGATGGAGTGACGCCTAGGAACACAGATGCTGTTAGCGTCACATTTTGCTCGAGGGTGTTACTTCTCATGAAGAGCGTTGCGATGCAGTTGCTCTGTCGCCACGTCAGGATCTCTCTACTTGGGCGACTGGTTGATTCGAGCATAAATGTCGAAGCAAAATATCTGGAGAGGACCTTCAATTGACTCTACCTTTCGTGAAGTCTAGGACTTCTGGTCAATGTGGAAAAGTCGCCAGCTGATCCTCACTGTCCATTGTGTCTGAAATTCAGATGTATTCAGCGGCTTTATAGTGCTCTCCGTTTCAAGAACGGCAACTTCTATGTACGAAAAGTCTCGGCCTTCTTGGGGAAGGAAACATGCTCGGTGAGGGAATGAATGAGTCTGCTGGGGACCATTTCCTCGCTGGAGAAGTTTGTTTCCCTGGGGAGTCTGCATCTCAGGCCTCTTCAGTTCTTTCTGTTGGAGAACTGGCAAAGCAAGGAAGACTTGAAGAGGAATTGAGAATTCTTCCTTCTAAAGAGGGATCTGTAGTGGTGGCTCGATCCATGAGAATTGCAGAAAGGGATCTCCTCAAGCTTCTGAGAACCCGACCCTGAGTATTTGTTTTTTTTTCCGATGGAGTCGTCAACAGGTTGAGGGGGCAACACTGGGGAGAGGAAGTGTTAGGAACCTGGAGAGGGAGGAACAGGTGTCACGGATCAACATCAAAAGATTTGGTGATCTTTTAGCTCTCCAGTTCTTGAGGTCCAAGTTTGCAATAAATTGTAGTTCAAAGTAAACTTCCGGACAACACTCTGACATTGGATTACCTCAAGAGACAGGGTAGAACACACTCTTGTTCCTGTTCAGCCTTGCAGAGATTATTCTTTGAGCCTATACCATGACATTTGATTCTCACAGAGTTTTGTTGGGGGTCGAAATTGTTAGAACAGACCTGTCAGTCGGCGACATCATCTCCTGCCGAAGGAATGGACCCTTCATCAGGAGGTTTGCCAGATTTTGGAAACTTTGGGGTCGCCATCTTGTGGATCTTTCAGCCTCAGAACAGCGAGGCTCCTCTATACTGCTCACCTGCTTGCTGACGACCCGGGGCAGTTGCGATAGATGCTCTTCTCTGGGATTGGACGGGAATAGATGTTTACCTTTCCCCGTTCAGAATTCTGGGAGAGTATGCATGAGTTCGCGGCCTCTGAGGACTGAGGATGAGCTCTCATCCCACGTTTTGGCCTTGAACCCTTTGGTTCTCGGCGGAGTTTCTCTTCTGGTTGTTAGCGTTCGAGAACCCTTCCTATGAAACAGACCTGCTCATACACAACCTCCATAAAGATTATCATCAAAACCTCCCGCTCTGAACCTGACTGCATTCAGACTATCAAAGATTGGTCAGGCGAGGGGTTTCACTCTAGCCAGATGGCCGCAGCCATCGCTAGAGCCAAGTTGCTTATCCCTAACAGGATTATATCTAGCAGTGAGCAACCGTCAAGGTTGATTGTAGAAAAGAAGGGCTTTCTCTTCCCTTTCCTATCACTGTGAGCCAGATTGTGGATTTTCTCCTTTGTAGAAAAAACTCAGTATAGCAGTTCCGACTATCAAGTGTTAGCGCCGGAGCATGCTTTGCTGTTTTTCGACACAGAGGATTAGATTTGTCTGACAGTAAGGACCTCCACGATCTTACGAGCTCTTTCAAGGCGTCCAAGGTTCCTCAGCTAATTCCTGCTGCTTGGAACTTGGACGTAGTGCTCAAGTTTTTGAAGTTTAGTCCTTTTGAGCCTCTCCACTCTGCATCTCAGGATGTTACTCGAAAAAACAGCATTCCTCACGGCTCTGGCGATGGCGAAGAGTGGCGAAGTTCAGGCAGTCATAATGGGCTTCAGGAACCGATGCTGTTTACTCTTTAAGCCTAAGTTCAGCAGCTAGAATGAAAGGCCTTCTAACCCCCTTAACCTAGACACTTTGAAATTAAAGGTTTAGCAGACCTTATTGGACAGGAACACAGGGAGTTCTATGTCAGTTAGAGCCTCTCAAAGTACTACATCAAGGAGCAGGACACTCGGTCCTCGGATAATTTATGGTGTTCTGTGAGCGTAGTTAACCTATGTGTCGAGAAGATACAGGGCATTCTTCATTGAGAGCGTCGTGAGGCGCACACTCTAGTTGTGACTCCAACTTCAGAAGTTGTTGAGAGTTAGCAGCTCGAGGTGAGGCAGTTACTACCTCATAGGCGTTCCAGAAAAATATGGTACTCAGTGACATTCTCAGTGCCACATTTTTGCGAAAAACAATTCGGTGTTGCCTCACACTCTTGGCGAGATGTTTGGTGGCATACGGTACTTTTAGCTGGGACTGTATTGCTGCTTCAGCAACCTTGGGGACAGGGGTAACTCTGATCTATCCCTTTTTAATTGTGTTTTTTTTTATGGTTGTTGGGTGGAAGCTACTGGGACGTTGATCTTTGATCCTTTGCAAACTAACGCTTTAGGTGTTGGTTGGTGGTTAGTAATGTCTTTTTGTCCTCTTTGTATGGTCTCTGTGATCTAGTCACATTGTGGTCACGCCCCTGACAGATCATCTAGAAGTACTCCAGCTATGGGTTCACTCTCGCTGGGGTCTCTAGTAAAGCAGCGAACTAAATTGACAGTAACCACTCAGTCAGCTACGCTTCATCAAGATAAGGAACCAAAAAATAATTTTACCAATAAATTGGTTTTTTTCCTAATTCTTGGCTGTCTCTACCCCCTCCAAAAGAAGGTATTCAGCTATATATATCAGCAGGTAAGTCTCATGAACAAATGATATTTTAATGATAAAATAATTTGTTCATGCCTGCGAATATCAATGTGCCCTCCTTCCTCACCAGGAGTCAGTGGCGTTAGAAAATCTGAATAGAAAATAGAATGGTTCCTGATACCCGCCTCCCAGCGGCGGAATGAGTACTAACCACCTGCCCGGCCACTCGTGTGCATGATTTGAAATTCTGTCGGGACTTTGGAGAATACAGCTATATATATATCTGCCAGGTAAGTATGAACAAACTTTATTTTATCATTAAAATTATCATTTTCAATGTCAAAAGAACCTGCAAGAAAGAGAAGTGACTATTGCGCTTGTGCTTCTGCCCTCTTGTTTACAACTGGGCTGTTAAAGACCAAGGAGCCAACTCTCTTTTGGTCTATAGTGAACAGTTTATGTTGTTACCAGCACTCCGAAATGTTCTCCTTTTTTCTCCAATTTCATTATTGAGGATCATGGAAACATCAAAAATAGCAAGATAAGTATTTAATATTCAGTTCCAGTTAAAAGTTTTAGTTTTAAACTTTTGAAATTGATAATTTGTTTGTGAAAGCCAGAATTTGCCTTGTTGATTGCTACCTAGTTTTGTAAAGCAAAAACTGTTTTAAGTTCTAACTAAATGTTTTAACTAAAAGAAATGTTCCACAACTTATCTATAATATAGAAAATCCTTTCAGACTATACGATGTCTACAATAATCTAGGCAGTAAGTGAGAATAATTTAGACTAGATTAATAGTGGATGATGTCTGTATCCTTAAGTGGTCTAGCTTAGATCAAGGACCCTAGGATCAGATAATAACAATATTTGGGCAAAATAAATTGATAGCCTAACAATAAGGCTACATAGTAGTATAATTTTTTCCTTTTATATAAGCCTGTGTGCTTAAGCATGAGCTAAATAATCCAGGACTAGCTTAGGCATTACCTTATATCAAGTTAAGTGATAACTTTTTACGAAACATCCCATTTTTATATATGCAACTTACCCAGTAATTACATTAGCTGGAGTTTCTTTTGCCTCGGCAGCTTAAATTAAAAATAGCGGGTTAGCGCTTCAGCATAGTGCAGGTGACTGGTCTCACCCACTAGTGAGTGTATCAGGAACTATTCGGCAAACATTCATCATTACGTTTCTGCTGATGCTCGAGTCAACACAGAGCATTTTTTGTCAGCTTTCTTCTTAAATTTGCCGGTCAGAGACCGGATTTTGGTGATGTTTTATCGCTGATTTTGGGAGCCTTCAAGCTTACAGCATTCAGGACAGTTTTTGATTGTTTTGTTTAATTTGTCATGTTTCACAGCAGTAGTGAACTGATAATCAATTGTTTAACTACCGGCAGTGTAGTTTAACCGACAATTTTGCCTTTACTGGTGAATGTAAACATTGTGTTCGTTGCCGAACCAGTAACATGATTTTGTTTCTTATCTGCAAGTCTCAGTCTTAATTAGAATGTGAGACTTGTATGTATGATGATACTGTGTGTACTTCGTCTTGGTCTTTGAAAGTTATTTTCCTTTTCTGAATAGCGTATAATGTGTTTGCTACTGAACTGAATTTCCTTTGTAAAGAAACTTACAGTTTTGCGTTCGCTGCCTCTTCTTTATCGTAAAATGTTAATGTTGTGTTATCTGCCCAACCAATATTTTCGTTTTTGAAAGGCATAACTGTAAATCTCAAATGTGTGACAGGAATTGAGATATATAGATATGATGGTATTCTGTGTACTTCATCTTGGTCCATAAAGGTTAACTTTCCTTTTCTGAATAGTGTAATAAACGTAACCTTGTATTCGCTCCAGACTGATTTTTTGAGAATGAAATGCACCAGCGAGTCACAAATAATGTTTGATGAGTATTGAGATATGTATGTTAAAGGAATTGAGATATCAGTATAATGGTACTCTGTGTACTTCATAAATTTGTTCTTAAAAAATTAATTGAACATATTATTACACTTTCCTTTGCAGAGAACTGAAAAGTGTAAGGGCAGGAATACAGTGGGAGAGAATTGTGCTCATTGTTTTGGTTATAACGCGCTTTCGAAGGATGACAGGAACCGTGAAGAGTTACACATTTTTTAGCTCCTTCTACAAGTGCCCAGTAACGCTCTCCTGCTCGAGCTACTGGCTCGACGGCTGCCAACTGCAGAACGCTCAGAGCCTGCTCGAGCTACTAACTCGGCGGCCGCCAACTGCAGAATGCCCAGCGCCTGCTCGAGCTACTGGCTCGAAGGCCGCCAACTGCAGAACGCTCGGCGCCAGCTTTTGGGCGCTCCGGGCTCATTCTCTGGCACCTCAGCGTTTGTTCTCGGGAGCTCAGCACCAGTTACTGGTACCTTGGCGCCATCTAAGTCATTTCTCTCCCACTGCTAACCTTCCTGCCCATTTTATCCACTTGCTCCCATGCCTGGCTCCCTCGCTTTCTTCTTATGCCATTGCCAGTCTTGTTTTTGGTTAACAGATGTTAACCTTGTGGTAGTGAAGTATTGTGCAGTGGAGGAGGTGTCTACTCATCCCTCAGTTCTCCTAGACAAAGGTCCCTGTCATACTCCCATACACCGGGAGGAGACATACTGGAAGTCCAAGGGAGGTCAGGGGGTTACACATGGGTATTCGCCCCTCAGTTGAGCCTGTTGCCGGTCCCATTTATCAACAGACAGCCTGGAAAGGTGTCTTTCTGGATGTGTAATGGAGGGGGCGGCTGCTCATCCCACTGATTCTCCTAGGCGCAGGTCACTGCCATACTCCCCTCTACCTGGGAGGAGGCATACTGGTAGCCCAAGGGAGGTCAATGGGGTCTGCCCACGGGCAGTCGTCTCCTGAGTCCAACCTGTTGCGACTAGAGACAGCCACTGGAAAGATCTCTCGGAAGTGCATCAGCTGATTCTCCTAGGCACAGGTCGCTGCCATACTCCCCTCTACCTGGGAGGAGGCATACCCATAGCCCAAGGGAGGTCAGTGGGGTCTGCCCATGGGCAGTTGTCTCCCCAGTCCAACCTGTTGCATCCCAGGTTGCAACTAGGGACAGCCACTGGAAAGGCGTCTCGGAAGTGCATCTGCTTTTGTTAAGTTCTGAAGAGGCGTTGCCTCCTAAGAGCTGTCTTCGTCATTTCACAGAGGATTCTTGCCCGCTCAGAGACACTTCTCGGGTAAAGATCAGTCCCCACATCTCCCTTACAAGAGAATGAGGGAGCCCTCCTTCAATCCTCAACCTTTGTGCAGCAAGTGGGACAGTCCGGAGCATTTTTTCTCCTCCCCTCAGCGCCAGGAGCAAGGTTCTAGCTCTCTACACCGCTCAGGCGAGCAGCTCCAGGTTTCGCTTAAGCACCCTGTTTCCTCGGAACATCCGTTTGAGTGGGATGTCATGTTGAGCGCCTTGAAGCAGACAAGCATCCTGTAGCAGCCAGGCGGCCTTCATCTTTTACAGAAACCTGCAGCGCAGACTGCGCCTGGATCAGATTAGATGACATCTCCGATTTCTTCTGTTGAGGAAGAGGAGGAGCAGGATACATTTTCTATGCCGTATGCGGCACTCCTTAAGTACCTTCTTCAGCAGTTTCCCGATTTTTTCACTCCGTCCTCCCCTTCTTCTCCAGGCTCGTCTTACATGATGAGCTATCAGCCTGTGGATTTGACTAGTCTTCCTAAGATGGTTCTTTCTGAATCTTCGAAGAAAGCTCTTCGCCAAGTAGAGGAATGGCTTTCTGACAAGAGGGATCAAGGAAGGGCCTGTTTTAGTGTTCCCCCCTCTCATCTGGCACGTACGCGGTACTTGTTGTATGCAATGGGAGAAGCTCCTTCCCGGGGAGTGCCTGCCTCCTCCCAGGGGGACTTTTCTGCGCTCATTGACTTGGGACGGAGATCGGCTTTCACATCGGCGAAAACGTTCTTTTCAGCTCAGGAGATGGATCACCTGTTGAAGAGTACTTTTAAGGCCTTTGAGGTGTTGAGTTTTCTTGACTGGTGTATGGGAGCATTCGCCAAGAAGATTCAAGAATCTCCTTCCTTGTGTGCTGAAGCCGCAGACCTGGAGAATTTTCTCTCTTGCGCAGATAGAGCAGTCAGAGATGGATCGCATGAAGTAGCTGCCCTGTATGCCATGGGTGTCCTGAAGAAGCACGAACTGTGGGTCTCATTTACAGCGAAGGGTGTTTTGACCCCACAGAAATCGGCCCTCCTGTTTTCCCCCCTCTGGATCAACAGCATTTGTTTCCTCAAGATCTTCCTCTCACAAGTGAGGATTTAGTCCTTCATGCTCCTGTGGGAGTCAGGCTTCATCTCTTTAGGGAGAGATGGAGCAAGAGAGGAGCGGATCAGTGAGTAGTCAAAGTTTTAAAAGAGGGATACTCTATTCCCTTCAAGGAGAATCCGCCATTGACCGACACTCCTGTTGTATTGACAGCTTACTCCATCGGCTAGGAGACGTATTCTGCCTTGTCGAAGTCGAAGGAAGTGTCCTCTCCTCTGAACAAAAAGGCAATAGAATTAGTGAAAAATGCAGATATCCCTGGACATGCAGGATACTTATTTCCATATTCCGGCTTGCTCGGATTCGAGGAAATGCCTGCGTTTCATTTTCAAAGACCAGATCTTTCAAATTCAAGCTCTTTGTTTCAGTCTCTCGACGGCCCTGCAAGTCTTCACTCGAGTGATGGCTCCTTTGGCGGGAGTGAAGATCTCGCTATATGTGGACAATTGGCTAACTCGATCACCCACGAAGAGTCAATGCATGAAGATCTTACAAAAAACTCTTCTCTTGACCCAGGAGTTAGGACTAACAATGAACTCCGAGAAGTCACAAATGACTCCCACTGAGAAGATTCTTTATTTGGGAGTTCTGATAGACTCTGAGTTTTTGGCTTCTCCGTCACTCAGAAGAGTGGATGACTGTCTGAGGAAGGTAGACCTCTTCTTATTGCTTCGTTCTTGCTCCGCCACCCAGTAGATGAGTCTCTTGGGGATGTTGGCTTCTCTGGAGCAATTCATAAGACTAGGGAGACTTCACATGAGACCTCACCAGTTTTGTATAAGATTTTGCTGGGATCGGAAAGTTCATCAGGACAGCCATGTCTTTCCGATAACCTCAGAAATAAAGGAGGATCTGGGGTGGTGGAGGTCTGCAGAAAGACTTTTGGAAGGGAAGTCACTTGCTCCGGTGAGCCCCGACCTAGACTTCGTTTCCGACGCGTCGGATGTAGTTTGGGAAGCACTCCTGGGGAATCTGGAAGTCTCAGGGAAGTGGTCTTCAGAGGAGAAAGAGATGCATATCAACATAATGGAGCTAAAGGCGATACATCTAGGTCTACAACATTTTGCGATGCAGGTACACAACAAGACAATAGTGGTACATGCAGACAATACTATGGCCCGAGTTGTTTTTTTTCCTCACCTGACTTTCACCTCACCTAGCACCAGCTACAGCCAGGTGCCTGCTTTACCCCGAGCTTCTATGAGCGCCCACCAGCTCCTGACCAATTAGTTAGCTGATGACCAGCTCTGCTGGCCCCACCCACAGCCTGGCACCAGCTCAGTACACCTGGCGCCAGCTTCCGGTGGTCTAACGCCAACTCTCCTGCATCCTTGGCTCTGGAGAAGAGTTGGAAGCTCGTTTTATGTTGGAGTTTTACAGTATGACCTGAGCAGAATTGGAAGCATAGGAGGTTTTTCATGACCTTTAATGTTCTAGCACCCTCCGTCTAAGAATGTATGGTCCTCTCTTGTGGATGGACTTGCTTTTTTCTGATGCCACTCTTAGTTTCTGGAGAGCTATTGGCCTACTTTTAGTGGAAGCTAGACACATCAGTACAACCTCCCCTCGTAGCTTTCAGGCACTGTGTGCCTCCGTCGTCCAGTCTGTAATCAACCTTTTCCAAGACACTCTGACAAGTAGGAAAGCATTTTGCTCCTTTTTAGGGAGGCTAAGAATGTCAGAACAGCTTCTACCTCCTTAGCTTTCAGACACTGTATGCCCCTGACGCCTATTCAACAATTGTCCTTTGGGGAAGTGTAATCGATCTTCACTACTCACCTTTCGAAGAAAGTTTAAACAGTGTTAAATTCTTGCAGTACCTTGCGATCATTATTAGTAACTGGCATGGCATCGTAGAAGGAAGCATAGGATTCTCTCCTACTATCTATTCACCTTGTAGTAAGGTGCTGAGGCTTGTGAGAGCCGGAGGTTACAATTTACCTGAAGCACCCATCATTGTCAGTGAATGGGTCATGGTCTGTATTTCAATGCAAGTGACAATTATATCTGGTTGTTTTTATTGGTACTGCACCCAGGGCAAGGGCAGTTATGCATGCTTTGTCATTCATTGGTGTACCTTTGTCGCAAAACTTAATGTTATACTTCGTCAGCCATCGGAGTACTCCTTTGCTGCTAAGTGTCCCACTAGTAGAAGCGCTCCTGGCTTTACTGCCAAGCTGCTACAGGATAAGTTGAGCAACAACCAGAGGCAGTTCTATACTGCAGGCTCTCTTAACTAACAAGGAACTACAAGCATTGTATCCAGTGCTGGCAACTTATCTATTATCTCAAATCATTACATGAATTTTATGGTTGGGATCAGAATTTGTCCATGATTCCCCACCACCTGTTAATGTGGAATCAGCTAATGTAATTACCAGGTAAGTTGCATATATAAAAATAACTTTTGTATAATAAAATGAAGTTTCTTTTATATGCTTACCCTGTAATTACGGACGGAGCCCACCCTCCTCCCCCGCATGGACATAAAGCGTAAACGTAATGACGAATGTTTGCCGAGTAGTTCCTGATACACTTATTAGTGTGCGAGACCAGTCACCTGCACTAAGCTGAAGCGCTAACCCGTGAATTTTTTAATTTAAGCTGCCGAGGCAAGAGAAACTTTAGCTAATATAATTACTGGGTAAGTATATATAAAAATATTTTATTACAAAAATGTCATTTTTGGACTAAATTGTTAGCCTGGACCATGTAGTCTAGGACCAGATGAAATAGTGGTCTGTGCTGGATGAGATGGTAACCCAGCCTTAAGGCTACATACTAAGGTAATTGTGTTTTATATAACCCATACCCTTAAGTGTGAATTAAATAATCCGGATTAGGAAATAGCCTAGATTAGAATAAGTTATAGCCTGGCTATAAGGTTACACATTAGTGAGTCATTGTTTTACATAGTAGACCAAATAGCCTAGAATTGGATATAAACAAGAACCTGGGTTAGACAAAAAATAGTGGGCTAACTACAAGTTACATATTAGTAAGTTTCTGTTTTTAAATAGCCTATACATTTAAGAGTGATGATATATAATAATCTGGATTAGGCAATACCCTATAATAGGCTACGAAAGAACAAATACTGTAAACCTAGGATTATATATAAACAGTATCCTAGGCTCAGTAAAATAACCTAGTTGTTTTGTGACTCATTAGCACATCTGTAAGGCTACATACTAGTGGGGTCTTATGTAGCCTATATCCTTAAAGATGATGTAAACCTAGGACAGGCATTATCCTAACCAGATTAAGTAGGAACCCCTTTTCAGGAATATTGTACTATTAGCCTAAAACAGCAATGGCCGAATATCAGATAAAAGGGCTGTCTCGGCCACATAAAACAGAAAACCAGATTATAAAGGGATTTTGACAAAGGAAAAATCTATTTCTGAGGGAGGCCCCGTGTCACCCGGTGAAATTCCATACTAACACGAATTTCTAGGTATAAAAATTGCTAAATATATCAGAGAAAAAAGCTTTCAGGAATGCTGGAGTTACTACCCCCAGATCGAGCGTCTTCTATATTGAAGACGTCGGTATAACCAAGGGTGAGTGAAAGAATCACAACCACAGAGCCACACTCGATAGACATCCCTATGTCAAAACCCCCGGGGAAGAGCGGGGAGCCGTACCAGCTCCCATGCTCACCCGCCCGCCAAGCGGCGACTCCAGCACCATCTGAACTCATTCCAGACTAGCACCACCCCCAGGCTTGGCATGTGCAAGTAGGGGGGGTAAACCTGCTCCTGGGAGGGTCACCGGGTGACACAGGGCCTCCCTCAGAAATAGATTTTTCCTTTGTCAAAATCCCTTTTCTGAGCTCGGCCCCTTGTCACCCGGTGAAATAGTGACAGAGAATCATGCTAAGACTGCAAAGCTACAAAGAAAACAAAAGGTGATTAGAACAAAAACACACGCTATGAAAAATAGATTTAATTATGATATCTCATCAGGAAAAATAGATTTAATAACAGGTAAGTATGGGTGGAACAACACACACCCAACAATATAAAGACACAATGAAGAATATGTAAACTTAAGTCTAAGAGCAATACACAATGACAAAAATACAATACAATTGGGGTGAAATGAAAGACATCCACAACATAATGGTATAAACAGGTAAATACAAACTTAAATCTAAGAACAATGAGATATATACAAAATCAGAAATTGAGGTACATGAAGCAAAATAAAAACCGCTCCAGTACTTCTATCTTAATCTAAATTCACAGCATATCAAAATCCAATCACCAAGACAAACAATACCCAGGGTAATTCTAGCATCGATTATGAGGAGCAAGGCAGTGAGGCATGATTGATCCAGAAAGGCAGGCAGAGAAATAAATGAGGCAGGCGGGCGGGGAGAAGGAAAAGGATTAAGGACAATTAAGGTGGGGAATGACACTCCCCACAGCCACTGTAGAAAATTTCAGGGCTTCAGTGATTTTTAAATAGTGGCGTTTAAACACTAGAGGTGATTTCCATCCCTTATACTTGGTAAGTTCAGCAAAATCCATATTATGAAAATAATTAGTAGAGGTAGCTACCGACGGATATCATGAACCTTTGGGACTGAATCCGGGTTGGCTTGTTTAATAAAATACAGAATTTGCTGTCTTATAGCGTTCAACAAAAGAGTTCCACCTTTTTCCCTGATAAAAAGAGGACCCGACTTACACTGTGGAGTTCTTCATTTTTAGCTAGGAACCTATGATCAGGGGAAAGGAGGACTTCTCCGGATGGGAGGAAATCAACATGATCATCACCTCTAGCGAGAGCCGATAGCTCTGAAATTCTGGCACCTGAAGCCAAGCTAATCAGAAACAAGGTTTTCCTTAACATATCCAGATAAGAGCATTGTGAGTTATCAGTATCAACGGCTAATTTCAGAACATCGTTGAGGAACCAGATAACAGAATGTGGGCGTGTTACCGGCCTCAAACGGGCGCATGCTCTAGGGATGGAGGAAAAGTATGAATCTGTAAGGTCGATTTTGAAACCATACAAAAATACCTTCTTTAAGGCTGATTTAGCTGTAGTAATAGTGGCGGGGCAAAGGCCTTTTTCAAACAATGATCTAAAGAAAGTAACCGCTAGGTTAGTAGTCATAGTTTGAGCTTCAGATGCCTTCAAAAAGGATGCTAATTTTTTTGACTGCTGAATCATACTGTCTGAGAGTAGAATCTCTCTTATCAGATTCTAGAAACAGAGTGTTGACGGGTCAATATTTGCTCCCTTTTTGCAGCAAACTTTATAAAGTCCATAAAACCAGGGCATTCTGAATTCTTAAGGAAGCTGACACAGTCTTGGTTTGTACTACTTGGGTCAGTCTGGGTTTGGGTATCTGATGACACCGCAACTTGAGCTCCTGGAGCAGAGGGAACCAGTTGCTCTTCGGCCAATAGGGAGCTACCAGAGCTAGTTGGCCCTTGAATGACCTGAGTTTGTGCAGTACTTTCAACAACATGTTTATTGGGGAAATAAGTAGATCCTCTCCCAATTGTTCCAGTCTATGGTCATCGCATCCGTGGCAAAGGCCTGGGGTCCAGGTTGGGAGCCACATAACAGGGAAGCTTGTGATTGCTCTCCGTGAGCGAACAGATCCACTTGGAGTCCCGGAACCCGGCAAATCCAATTGAATGATTCCCCGTCTAGAGACCACTCCATCTCCAACGGAGTAGTCCTGGACAGGGAGTCCGCCACCTCGTTCCGCACTCCCGCTAGGTGGGTGGCTGACAGATGCCAGCCGTGCTTGTTCGCCAGGGAGAAGATAGCTACCATCACCTGGTTTACACGACCTGATTTGGAGCCGCCCCTGTTGATGCAATGAACTACCACGGCGCTGTCCAACACCAGCCTGATGTGAATCTGGCCGGCGGGGCGGAGTTTCTTGAGAGTTAGAAACACTGCCATAGCTTCCAAGGTGTTTATATGAAACTGTTGAAACATTGTAGACCATGTCCCTTGAACTTTTTGGTTTGGTGAGTACCCTCCGCAGCCGCTTAATGAAGCGTCTGTGTGGATTACCAAGGCCGGAGGGGAAAATTGGAGTGGGACTGACCCGACAAGGCCACTGGCTGTGGACCATGGTTGAAGCCTTGTCTTCAAGATTTGTGGGGATTGAAGAGACTCTGTCTCTAAGCCTGACATTGGCTCGTCTCCGCCACACTCTGTTTATATCTTTTAACTTCGCTTTTAAGAGCAGGTCCGTCACTGAGGCAAACTGAAGGGAGCTGAGAATTCTCTCTTGAGACCGGCGGGATGCTGCTTTGTCCTTCAAAAATTTTCTGGTAGCGGCGGCTATTTCCTTCCGCTTGGACGGTGGAAGGGATAGCCTGTATGAGGACAGGTCCCACTGGAGACCCAGCCACTGAAACCGGGACTCGGAGTCAGGCGGGACTTCTCCTGTTCAACCGAAAGCCCTAACGACTCAGGAACTTGATCACTATGGCTGTAGCCTTCCGGCACTCCTGTACTGTTGGAGCCCAGATTATCCAATCGTCCAGGTAAGCTGCCAGAGAGATCCCCCGGGACCGTAGTTGCTGAACGACTGTTTCCGCCAGTTTCGTAAAAATCCTGGGGGCTATATTGAGTCCGAAAGTCATGACCCTGAAGGAGTAGGCTTGTTTCCCGAGTCTGAAACCCAGGAAGGGAGAGAAGCTCCGCGCAACCGGGACGTGATAGTAAGCGTCTGAAAGATCGATAGAGGTGGCGACGGCTCCACGCGACAGTAGAGTCCGTACTTGAGCCACCGTAAGCATGCGAAACTTGTCGCATCTTATGTAGCGATTTAGATGCGACAGATCTAGAATCACTCTTTGCTGATCGGAATCTTTCTTTGGAATGGTGAACAACCTGCCTTGAAATTTGAGGTGCCTTACCTCCTTTATTGCTCTCTTGTTGAGAAGCTCCATCACAAAATCCTGTAGGGCTTTGGAGGGGGGTTGGTAAAATCTGGTCAGGGAGGGGAGCCTTGATCCAGCTCCAACCCAAACCCTTGGACACAATGCTGTGTGCCCAAGGACTGAAGGACCACTGGTCTCTGAACCAGTAAAGGCGACCACCTACCTGACTGGTCTCAGTGGGAGGAAGTGGGTTTGTTTCCTCTACCACGGCCTGATTTTCCCCGGGAGGCAGATCCAGCTTTGCCTCTGTATGGGGCTCGACCTCTGCCCCCCCTTGCGCTTCTATTAAGGCCGTGAAAGACCCCACGGCCCTCATAGGTGGGATTGTACGCCGGAGAGGAGACGTACGATGGTGCAGCAAGGGATTGGGCTGGTTGAACCAGCACGTACTGTTGGGGTTGAGCCTTGGAGGTGGAGGGTTGGCCCACCGCGGAGACTGGGACAGCCTGAACCACTGTTTGGTGTTGAGGCCTCCTGTGCCTCCTGAAACGTTTCCCAGACTTACCCTGGGAGCTGCCAGATTCGGGGGTCTTCCGTTTGAAGGCGGAGATACCCCAACGGGAGCGTAGGCTTTGGTTGGCCCTGGTAGCCTCGCTCAGGACACGGGAGACTTCGTCCTCTGGGAAGAGATTAACCCCCCAGATGGAACTCTTCATGAGCTTGTTAGGCTCATGACGAATGGTGGCATCCGCGAAGATGAATTTGCGGCACTCCAACTTTGCCACCATGAAGTCATACAGGTCTGACTGAAACCCTGCTAACAGGGATTTAGCCAGAACCTGAAACAGAGGCTCCTCTGCACAGGAGACGGCAACCGCTTCTGTCAAGCACAAGGAGTTCAAGGACCGGCTTAGCCTACACCGTGCCTCAAACTCCGCCTTCAGGAGAGCTTCCGGGAGTTTAGGAAGCTCTTCGCTGAATTGGGAGGACGCAGAAAGCGTCCAATTTACCACCGTAAATGTGGACGGGCGTCCTTCCAGAACTCCTCACCTCCCGGGAATAACAAGGATGTGGAGTCCGTCTCCCTCAGCTGAGGCAAGGGTTTGCCATCGAAGCAAGCCTGAGCCGTTGCCAAAGCAACTTTGTTCAGGCAGGGAGTGGGTAACTTATCACCCAGAGAAAACATGGTGTAGTTGCCCTTGAAGGGGGAGTCAATTTTGTGTTCTCTGCCTGCCACTCCATAAGAGTGCACAACAGAGCAGACTGGGCATGGTCCCTAGGGAAGATCACCGTCTCCTTAGGGACCTTGTCTGAGCGTATCCAGGCTTCCTCCGTCAGCCTAACGAAGCCTGGGTAGGGGGGCAAGAGATCAGGAGGAAGAACTCCAATTCCTCCAGACACCTCGTGCCCAGACCCTCGATGGTCAAAGTGTCTTCGTGACGAATGGCACGAAGAGCAAAACGCCACGGGTTCCCTACATCGAAAGGAGAGGAGGTCAGCGGTATCAGGGATCTCGACTGTGGAGCGGCTCCGCCAGAGTGAGCCATATCCGCCAGCAGAGTCTCCTGACTGTGAAGTCTTTCCGTAATTTTGGAAAGCTTCGCCTCCACCTCCGAAGAGATGCGTTCCAGCAACATCCCTGCAAACGCCTCAGGGTCAAAGGCAGGCTGGCGAGGAGGGCTGGGTTTGGGCGCCCTCTTACTCGCTCCTTTGCCCGAGGTGCTCGGTTTGCTCCCGGAGGCCACAGGTTCCGCAACCTTGGCCTTCGACGGGGAAGGAGATGCCTTATGGGAAGACGAGGACTTATAGCCCTTCGCCTTCCACGGCGTCTTCAATTTCAACTTGGGGACAGCAGATGGAGCCCTGTCCCCCAAGATGGAAGACTTGGTGAATCCTGAAAAGGAAGACACAGAGGAAGATGGGAATCAAAAGGGGCCCGCCCCGCTGCCTCACTTACCTCGCTACCTACCTCTTGGTCCGGCTCCGTATTCATTGGCTCCAGGTCCAAGTCTAAGGCGGCGACGTCTTCAGAAACCTCCTGGTACAGGTCCTCTTGAGGTGGCTGGGTCGCGGCCCGGATCTGCTCAATGATGGGTGCGGCCACATCAGCTGGTACGGCCGCAGCAATCCGGGTGCCGGGGTAAAGAAGGTCCCTCAAACCAGCGTCGAGGACATACGGCTTCCCCGACGGCACGTTCCTTCCGAACCCAGCCACCCAGGCGCGGAGAGACTCTAAGGCCTCCTTCTTGGAGGACTCGTCAGCCTAAAAGAGAGGAGGGGATCAGTTCTAACATATTGTAACAAAAGTCATGACCTACAATATGAGCACATATCAGACTGAAAGTAGCGTGAAGAACGAAAGTCAAGCTTACCGACTCGTCCTGGACACTGCTGCACAGAGCGAAGCACACCTTGCAGCCGTCAGGATGCCAAACTACAAGATCGTCCATCCGGACTGCACAGCCAGCGTGGGTCCGGCACACCACATGCCCATAGGGTTGATGGAGAGTGGCGGTGCACCCCAGCTCCTCACAACGCACAGTCTGTAAGTGTGAAAAGTACATGAACCTACCACTCTAGAAACTTAAATTAGGCAGGCACGGGCATTTTCAAACCTAGTACCGGAGTACTCCGGTGGGAAGAAAAACCCCCGTCAGAGACGGGCCTACCCAGCAAGTAACTATAGTGGTAAGCAAGCTGCTCCCCGACCACCGGAATACTCCGGCAGAATGGTAGAGCTGAGTCAACAGGGCCCTACCACAAGAGATGCCGGAATAAAACGGCAGAACCCAAAGGGTAGGACACGGACCCTGTAATAACAATATGTCCAACGGCGGAGTGACCCGCTCGGAACAAAACAAGTGTATATGCATATATAAAATACAGGGGATGGGAACGAAACTGGTTAATTCCATATACTCCGGAGTCCGGAACCACCCCCTCCGGAGATCCCAAGCCTCAACCGCTAGAGAACAATAGTAGGGTGAGGCTAACAAACATCGCAGGACCACAAGGGCCGGAGAAAGCGCCAGTCAACCCCAACTAAAGTATCTCGAACACCAAGCGAACGTGGAAAAAGGGGAGAACCAATAACCCTAAGAATGTTCGAAACCTGCTCAATCCTAGGAGAGCGGTTAACGAGACATTGAGCCAAGCAAAAAGCCACTGGGGACTTGCCCTGGGAGGGAGCGAATCTCTCCACCAGGAAAGGGCCCCACAACTCGGAGTGAACGCCAGTTGACGTCACCCGCACGAGAAGATGACAAAGAGCTTGACTTAGGGTAGGGGGGAGGGGGGGTGGAAAGGGTTGGAGGGGTAAGGATGGGAGTAGGCCAGAACAGGTGAAAACAGGAGACTGGGGAAGATTATTCACCCGCTCGACTGCAGACACACACCACGCCAAGTAAATTAATACCCGCAGTGGAAGAACATAGCCTACTCCGAATAAGGGGATGGAAGGGATAACGACCTAAGGCCTCAACACGCTCGCCCTACACCTAGGCGTGGCCTGCTCAGGCTAGCACAGTACCTAGGGATAGCCTAGGCTAACAGGAGGAATAAGGAAAGGGAGGAAGGAGGAAACAACGGGGAGAGAAATTCCCGTGCTGAAAACCAACCAGAGCCGAATGAAAGGGGAGGATGCTATGGAAGCATGGAGGAGACACACCCACAGAAAGAGCCTCTACCCCTCCATAGAAGGGGGAGGACAATGGGGTCTCACTCTACAACCCAAACAACAGCCAGTGGAAGGAACAACAACAGAAACTCTCTCTACCTGCTGAACCCCTCCTCACACCTAACCTAACTCAGGGTAAAAGGGAGAGCGGGAGGCCAAAGGAAGCAAAATACAAGCCTAACATGACATAGGCAGGCTAGGGGAACCCCACACAACTTAACCAGTTAAAAATAAATCACCATCACTAAGAATAATATATATACACAAAACAATAATAAAAGCTTGTGCTCGTGCAAGGCGCATAGCCTAACAGAGAGGAGCGACAGGGTAAGTAAACAATAAAACTGTATCTGCGCTCCCCACAAACTAAATCAAAGCAATAAAAGACTGATAGCACCAGCACGTCACACTATAATTATAATGTAGCTAAGTATGTCAAAGCGGAAAACATCCTGGGGAGAAATCTAAGCGGGAAAATGACGGGAACCCAATGGAGGAACCCCAATATGTGGTTCGACAAAAATAATGCAGAGGAACACCGAAACAACCCGCCCAGGAAAACGCCACCAGGATGAATTCTAGGGGAATAATGATAAGAAATGTAAACGACAAAGAGAAGCCCCAAACAGGACAAGCTGGGTGGGCGAATCTCGTGGTCGACATGGCTGACTGGGGACGCCACGGCGTCATAACAACAACCACGAATAATATTAAGATACGGGTTGAAACAGCCAAACTTATCATAAAAACCCCACAATAAGATGGTACTTAACTTGGTGACGGTAAACTTGCTGGAAGACATGCTGATAAGCAGGAAAAACAGCCAAAAACACGAGCACAAAATAATTGATTGTACAAAAATCAAGTGCTAGAAATGGAATGAGTTCAGATGGCGCTGGAGTCGCCCGCTTGGGGCGGGTGAGCGTGGGAGCTGGTACGGCTCCCGCTCTTCCCGGGTTTTGACATGGGGATGTCTATTGAGTGTGGCTCTGTGGTTGTGATTCTTTCACTCACCCTTGGTTATACCGACGTCTTCAATATAGAAGACGCTCGATCTGGGGGTAGTAACTCCAGCATTCCTGAAAGCTTTTTTCTCTGGTATATTTAGCAATTTTTATAACTAGAAATTCGTGTTAGTATGGAATTTCACCGGGTGACACGGGGCTGAGCTCAGAAATAGGATTATTTTCTGTATACAGTAATTTATATCCTTAAGTTTTAAGTAAGCCTAGAATAGGCAGTGGCCTAGAATAGGTTAAGCGAGAACCTTCTAAGAAATCCTCTATTCTTAGCTTAATGTAGATTATGCTAGAAGCATTAACCTATGCTATATAAAACAGTAGTTGGGGTTAGTTAAACAAATTAGTTCATAGCAGTTAGTCTGACTGGCATGACAATTAGAATTAAAAATTTCACTTAACCATTGCAACAAAAATTTCACTTAGCCATTGCAACAAAAATTTCACTTGCCATTATAAGTAATACAGCCATATACAGGTATGAAAACTAACCTAAACCTTAGAGGGTTTAAGGTAACATAGATATTTAATTAAATGTATTACAACCTAACACTTGTAGTCAAGTTAACCTGTAATATGGAAACTATATGAGGAACTACAGAAGTGTCCCTCATTTAAAAACAAATAATACTAACTAGTTTCTAATAACAACTTGTTTTATATCATCACTACAGGGCTGCCATTAGGCAGGATCCTTAGTCCAAGTGTTCCATAGTAAATTGCTTAGTTCACTTTTTGCCATTGGGTACAGCCCATGCCACCTGCCATGAGCATAGTCCTTGTAAAAAACAAGGGAAATTTGCTTGGTCGCCAAATGTGGGCAAGATTGTAGTATGCTCCTGGCAGCAAGTTTTAAGGATGAAACAACTCCTTTTAAGCTGTCTCGATGGGTCCTAGGGTTCAGTAGGGGTGAGGAAGGGGGAGATTATATCTTTCCGGCAGAACTCCGGCAGCAGATATTTAACCCTTTCTCAGAACAACATCAATGTTTGGGCCAAAAGCCAGTATCTCCCAGATTAACCCCGCGGAGGAAGTAGAGTGGCCCTGCTGAGCCCAGAAGGCTCAGGGACACAAATTTTAGCTAGCCATGGGAGAAGCCTTCCAGGAGCCTTGATGGCTCGGTTGGTAGAAGCAGCAACCTCAGACTTCATAGAAGTCTGTGGAGAGGGTTCAATCCCCACAGCCGACCGGTCAGAGAAGGCGGACACTTTGCTCTCCGTGTAGACACCCCGGGATTACTTATGTAATCAACGGATAGGTTTGCTGAAAGCAAATGGGTGTTACAGACTAATACACACATAAACAAAGCCACTCCAACATCTTCTAAAAACATAACATACACCTCACATGTCTCGAACTGTCGACCTACCCGCCCAGTTCTCCTCGCTGCTGGGAGAAAGGGAGCTGGGGATTTGGTACAATACATGTACACATTCGCTACCGGGGTCTAAGCGATGTCAGGCAGGGCAGCCGATCGAGGCTACGGCCTACCCCACCGCCAAATCAAAGTCCTTCAAAAGAAGGCATCGTGCTTACCCCATATAAAAATGGGGAAAAAAGCATGTTAAAAACGAAGAAATGGGAGAAACCTTCCAGAAGGAATTCTATTCCTCATGCAGCTATCGATGCTGAATAGGATCTTTCCCCTGAAAGGGATACTAGGATCCACCAACTCCGACTGAAATGACTACA
The DNA here is from genome assembly GCF_040412425.1 of Macrobrachium rosenbergii. Lineage (NCBI taxonomy): Eukaryota > Metazoa > Arthropoda > Malacostraca > Decapoda > Palaemonidae > Macrobrachium > Macrobrachium rosenbergii. Next base: position 13,638,880 of record NC_089782.1, read on the forward strand.
TTTTTGGAAGGGTATAGTAACTTACCCAGGACTTCTGCCCTTTGATTAACAGGCAGTTACAGTTCAGTTGCTGAAGCTCAGTTAGATTGCGCAAGCTCCTTCAAAAGGGATACACAGTTGCAACATTTGATCAATTCCGTAAGGAATTGAGTACCATCAAAAATGCCCTTGCCACAGAATGGCAATGTATAAGGGACATGAAGCACGATTCCGAAAAGGAAAGTAAGTTGGTCATGTACACCCCAAAGTGTAAAAGTACTACATCCTATAGCCAAAAAGTGAGTATGGATAGAAATGCTGCCCAAACAAGGTGTAATGTTAGAATTCCGACTGGAAACAACAAAATGGTCAGTTCGGAATACAGAACTCATATCAAAACATAATAGGGCCTCCAATACTCACCCCTGATGATACTGATAGTCCATGGCAAGACACTTCAGTGTGCATTTTCTCTCCCAATGGCAAGTATGCAATTAATGAGGAAAAGTTTGATCGAAGTTGTACATGTAGAATTTAGAAACAGGGCAGCATTCCCTAATACAGAATGGCACCTGGTACCATCTTCACCAGACATGGAGAAAACACTAACAGAAACGATTTTCTTACCTGTGCATATAGCATTAAAAGCTATAGAAATCACCCTTTACCAGGTCAACAAAAATGGATCTCTACGTCCATTTTGAATAAGACCCAAGTTGCTCACCAAGTAGCTCCAGCCTTCTGTCTCTTCACTTTCAAAAGTATTAATCATGTGAAAACAGATTTTCAGATTTTTTATTGACTAAATTAAAACCATCTGCCACAGTCATCCCAGTTTCAGGAAATTCCACCAAGGAATGGGCAATGCTACAACTCCCTTTTGAAAGGAAAAAGCTCCCTTTAGATTTAGCTACGCAGCATTTTGGGACCCCTATGAGAAGACTCTAAGAGGGGACAGCCCCATCAGAATTTTATGCTAGGCTCCAACTTCTTAGTATTATAGCCATACCACCTTGCTGGAAGTTGCCACCAAAAGGCTTCCAGAAGATTCCAGGATAATTTTTGCTGTTGAGGCCAAAAGTCTTATGAGAACCTGATGGGAAGCACTCTGTGACTTCTTAGACTGGCGTATAAAAACGCGAATGGAAGCATTAGAGGCTCCATCAAATCTCTCTCCAATGTCACTCCATTTTTACATCTAACACCTTCAGTAAGGACCTCAAACAGTCAGTTGTGGCTCAACTCAGCGAGCATGCCTGCCAACAGAATTGTACAGTGTACACTCTTCTTGGGAAAGGGGAATTCAGGAAACAGAGAACCCAAAATTTCCCTTTACCCAACACCAAAAGGGGCTCACTTTGATAAAAAATCATATAAGCCTTCAGTCACCCCCAAAAGTTTTCCTCAGAAAGCAGGTAGGTGGTCAGAAGGGACAAGAACAAGAACAATAACAGCAACAGCAGCAAGGACACCCTTTTTCACAAGGGCCAAAAACCATCTTACAGGGGGAAAAAGGAAAAGCAACTCCTGAAATGTCTATCAAAGGCAAAGGCAGAGGGAGAGGCAGATACCAATAGGAATGGTATGGTTGGGGGTCGGCTTCGATGACATCACAGACAATGGAAGTTCTCTCTGTAGGGGGACAGTATTATTTATATGTGCAGAAAGGCCCTGTTAATGGGGCCCATAGAGAAACATGCGTATATTCGCCACCAATCACGTCTCTTCAGTGTCCTCAAAAAGGATTCCTCCAAAAGAAGAGTGATTCTCAACCATTCAACATTGAATAAGCACATTGTTTTCAAAAAGTTTTGGATAATTACCATTGCCTAAGTATGCTGAATCATTCCAAACGGACTTGGACAGTTTCTATACATCTGAAAGATACAGTACCCTTTCCCCCCTTCCTAAGGTTCCAGATAGAGAAAGATATGTACAGATTCAAAGTCATGCCCTTTGGGCTAGACATTGCCTAAGGAATATTTTGCAAAATTAGCAGTGGTATTCGTTTGAGAACTCAAACAAAAAGGACTACAACTAATAGCCTACCTAGACAACTGGTTGATCTGGGGGGCCCACAAGAAAAGAGTGCTTGAAAAACCTAAGAGCAATGGTCAACAGACAACAGTCAGAAGGTTTTATAATAAATTTGAAAAAATCCCACCTCACGCCTAGGAGACACTTTCAGTGGCTGGGACTGTGTTGGGATACTCTTCATGGCCTGTTGTCTCTCCCCATCATACTCAAAACAGAATAAAGCAAGTCCTCAGAAGGTTCCTTGCACAGCCCAGAGTTTCCAGATGGCAATTAGAAAGTATGATGGGTCTGCCACAGTACGCATCAGTAATAGATCCAATACTTAGATTGCAACTAAAAACGTGAACAAATTCTGGCTATCACATGCAAGAAAAAGGATGTGAGACTGACCTCTTCAAAAGATTAAAAAAATTGGGGAGATACTGTACTTCAGCCTTGGATCCGGAAGGAATCTCTGGCGAAACAGGTCACCTTGACTTCTCTATAGGTATGAGTGAAAATACACACAGATGTCTCATTGACAGGTTGGAAGGACATTGGGAGGATCGTCAGGTGGCAGGGAGGTGATCATATACTCTGAGGAATTCTTATATCAAGTTCCTGGAGCTGATGGCTGCCTTTCTATGTCTCAAAAAACTCAAACCTCCAGAAGAGAGACGGATGGTGCAAGCAAGGAAGTGGCACATGTCTGCATTTCACCTTACAATGGGTCTCATTGTAACAGCAGACTCTATCAAGGAAAACGACAGCCTCAACAGAGTGGATGTTGGACAACCACTCTTTTCAAACAATAGCCAGCATGCTTCCACAACTGGAAGTGGACCTGTTCGCAATGTATGAGGATCACAAACTCCTAATAGCAGACTCTCTATCAAGGAAAACAACAGCCTCAACAGAGTGGATGGTGGACAACCACTCTTTTCAAACAATAGCCAACATGCTTCCACAACCGGAAGATGACCTTTTCGCCACGTACGAGGATCACAAATTCCTAATATCTGTGTCTCTAAACCTAGATAGTCAAGCAACAGCAAGAGATCCCTTCCTAAAGACTGGAAGGGGAGGACAATATCTTTTTCCTCTGTTGTCCCAGATTTTGAAGGTTTTGAGCAAACTTCTAACCTTCAAAGGAGCTGCTAACTTAATAGCCCCAAATTGGCCAAACAGGTATTGGTTCCTATTACTTCAACAACAGACAGAAAGATCAATTCCACTACTGTCCACTGTTCTTTCCCAGGTGGAGGGACTTTCTAATTCCACTACTGTCCACTGTTCTATCCCAGGTGGAGGGAAAGTCATTTACGCATCCTCCTTTCTGAGCTGAGACCTTCACATATGGATTTTTTAAAAAAATATATCGTGAAAATTACACACCAACATTGCTAGGTACCTAGTGCAAGAATTACAGACATCATCTATCAGGCAATACCACTCTGTGTGGAAGATATGGTTAGATTATGTCCATACTGAAAGCCCAGTTGAGATTTCTATAGAAATATTTTTATTTTTCTTATATACCCTTTTGAAGACAAACACCTTGCACTTATAATAGTCATGGCATACAAGGCTGCATTAATGGAACCCTTGCTTTATGGATTCGGGATTGACTCCAGTATAGAAGTTGTCACTTCCCTTCTGCAGTCTTTTGCTCTACAAAGGCCCGCTCCTGAAAGGCTTCCAATTACTTGGTCCCTGAACAAGGTGCTTAGGCTTTCATCAACCAATCAATTCAGTGGACCCAATACAACCACAACACACATGCTACAAAAGGCAATCTTCTTGACTGCAGTAGCATCAGGAGCTTGTATTAGTGAACTGGGCTCTCTTAGACAAGGATGATGCATCATGCAAACAGCTGACCATCAATTATTACTGTCCCCTGGCCCATCATTCCTGGCCAAGAATGAGGACCTTTAAAAAGGAAATCTATTTTTATAAGAAAACTCAATTTAGCAGAGAAGACATTATGCCCGGTTCAAGTACCTAAGGTTTACCTAGAAGTCAAAGCAAACATCCCAGAGGGTCCTATTTTCTTACACCCTAGCACAAACTAACCACTCTCCCTACAAGGGCTGAGAATGATTGTAGTGTCTCTCATTAAAAAGGCAAATCCACACTCCTTCCCTAGGTCACGTGATATTAGGAAAGTAAGTACCTCATTGGCCTTCTTCAGAAATGTCTCTTTCGAAGAAGTCTGAATGTACAGGGTGGTCATCAGTTAAATTATTGCCATGTGCTCGAACAAATTCGACTACACTGTGTATCAGTAGGTGGCATGGTTAGTCTTAACCCCTAGGTGCTACGGCAGAAAACCAGGGGTCTTATTGATGATGAGTATGCGAACTATCGCTGGGACAAGGGCGACAGTACAGCAACCAAACCCAGCATGCATAGGTAAGCCACTGTAGAACTACATCCTAAAACATAAGTTCGTGCATAGTTTCTTGCTCCTTGGTACCAAAACCTGAAGAGTATTTGGAATAAAGAATGGGACTTGAAATTTGTGGCTTAACCTCAGACCAGAAATGTTTTTTCCTTTTGGGTGTTGGGATTGAAAATTGAGAGCTTAGGCCTTCTTTGTCACCTGTCAATTTCTTTGTAAAGCTCCTTGAGGATGAAACAAGCGACTATGCTATAAAAAAACAGGTTTTGACATAGGAAAAACTTATTTTTGATAGTTGCTGTTGAGTCCTCAAAACCCTCCCACTTCGGAAAAACTTATTTTTGATAGTTGCTGTTGAGTCCTCAAAACCCTCCCACTTCTCTGACGAAAAGGCATGGGATTTGGGCAAGGGATCATCCTGCATTGACCAACAGAGAGTAATAGCTCCTTAGTCTTTAACGACCCGGTTGTAAACAAGAGGGCGGACGTGCATGCGCAGTACAGTAGTCATTTCTCTTTCTTGCAGGTTCTTTTGGCGTTGGAAAAACGCTGAGCCCAGTTTTTGCTGTTATAATGTTAATCATTATGACACAATACCTGGCCAAAAAGACCAACTAGAAGAGAATTCTTTTGATATCAGTTTGGTCACCATGGATCTCTGGTAGACCATGGAAAGTAACTCCTTGAGGACTCACAGCGACTACCAAAAATAGGTTTTTCCTATGTCAAAATGTGTTTATTTTTTTTTCCAAGTCATGCCATATCATGGGAAAAGCTTATTGCCAAGAAAATATCTTTATATTTTGTATAAGAGACTGACATCAGATAATTTGACAAAGTATTTTCTGGTGCTGTGTGAAGGAAAATCATCTTAAGTGTGTCTGCATCACCTTAGGTACCTTACACGAAATCCAAACAATGGCTTTTTTACTGTGAAGCATTGAAACTATTTGGAAATTTCAAGTATTTCTTATCAGTGTTGTTTTGAGATTTGCATTTTATGTGCCTCATTTTATTTATTTCAGAGGATCTAAATAGAATGAAAGTCGTCAGCATTGCCCTGTTATGAAGAATATTGAAGTTTGTTGAGATTTCCGTGTTGATGACCTCAGTTGACACCACCAGTGACCGTGGTCATTGTAATGCCAGTTTATATGTATCAATTGGTCACTTATTGTTAAGATCTGATATAACATCTTGGTCTTCAAGATCACTGGTACTGTGAAAAGACAGTAAATGACTGTAGTGTAATGTAAGGTCTCTAAGCCTTTAGTGGTAATTTGACATTGCTTTTAATGATGATTTAATATTCCCTTGGCTGTTGTAACTGCTATTCAAGGTAGGAGATGCAAATTTGTGTCTAACATTAAAGAGTTCTTGAAATGTTGTATAGTTTTATGTGTTTTGAAATGTTTTTATTATTGTAGATGTTGATCATGATAATTACCCTTGAGAGGGTTGGTTTTATTTAATAACTGTACATGGTTTTTTTTTATTTATCGCTGTAATGCATGTTACAGTTAATTGCTTTTCATCATGTTGATGATTGTTTCTTGCAAAAATAAAGTGAGAGAAAATTGTGATAAGGGTGAGCGTGTATGAAGATTATTTGTGTAGATGTGGAAAAACAGATTGAAATTAAGCCTACTCAGGCAGCATTAAAATTCTTTGACAACAGAGAGTAATTAGTTGACCTGAGAACTACCTCTCAGTATAATACCCCTGGAAAATGGAGGCCAAAGACCCATCAGCATTCCATTTAATTGGTCAGGATAACAAAAATACTGAGAATAAGCCACGGGCAGTAACCAGTGATGATGAGGATGATAACTCCATTTACTTAGCCCCAACCATTGAGGTTAAAGTCAAAGAAGAGCCTGATCATCCCGAGAGTATGGAAGAGGAAGATCCACTATCATTTCCATCAAACAGTCATGAATACAAAAACTTTGAAGATAGTTCAGCTTTAATCACAGACAATGGTGATGATGTTGGTGGCACATTATATCGAGGTCCATCCATTAAAGTTGAGGTCAAGGCTGACTCAGAGGTGTTTGAGTTTAGTGAAATGACAGATAGTGAAAAGGACTCACTAAGTTGTGGTGATGATTGTGGAGAGAATGTGATTGGTGAAGAGAATCTTCTTAATCAGAGAAAGCACATAAAAGCTCAGAAAGATGAGAAGAAATTCACCTGTGCAGAATGTGGGAGAGCATTTTCACAGTCACATAAACTCAAAGTGCACATGAGGACCCATACAGGTGAGAGGCCTTATTCTTGCACGGAATGTCAGAGTAGTTTTGCTGTACCACATAGTCTCCGAGTGCATATGAGAAGTCATACAGGTGAGAAGCCATTCAGGTGCTCTGAATGTGGAAATAAATTTGTACTATCAGGTCATCTTCGAAAGCACATGAGAATCCATACTGGAGAGACGCCCTACTCATGCCCTGAATGTGGAAGTAAGTTTTCCCAGTATTATGGACTCAAGAGACACATGAAAATACATACTGAAGGTGAACAGCCAACCACTTGCCCAGAGTGTGGAAGGAGTTTTTCTCATGTGGGCCCTCTCAAGAGGCACATGAGAATTCATGCAGTAGAGAAGTCATGCCCTGAATGCAAGTGTGTCTTCCCAACTTCTCAGACCCTCAAAAAGCACATGAAAACACACACAAGGGAGAGGCCATTCCTTTGCAGTGAATGTGGGAAGAGTTTCTACGAAAAAAGTGCCTTCAAAGGACACATGAGGTCTCACACAGGTGAGAGGCCATATGCTTGTACAGAGTGCCCAAGTACATTTGCTCAATCAAGTAGTCTAAAGAATCATATAAAAACTCATACTGGTGAAAAGCCATTTTCCTGCACAGTATGTGAGAGCAGTTTTGCACGCTCTTGTCAGCTTAAGACACACATGAGAACACACACAGGAGAGAAGCCATACTCTTGTACCATATGTCCAAGTAGCTTTTCACACTCTAATCAACTCACAAGACATATGAGAACACATACCGGCGAGAAGCCTTACACTTGCACCATATGTCCAAGTAGCTTCTCACACTCTGGTCAACTTAAAATACATATGAGAACACACACAGGAGAGAAGCCTTACACTTGCACCGTATGTCCAAGTAGCTTCTCACACTCTGGTCAACTCAAAATACACATGAGAACACATACTGGAGAGAAGCCATTTTCTTGCAGTGTATGTGAACGTAGTTTTCTACGTGCTGACACACTCACAATACACATGAGAACACATACAGGAGAGAAGCCATATGCTTGCCCGGAATGTCCCAGTAGTTTTGCTCAATCATATAGTCTAAAAATGCATATGAAGACACATACATGAGAGATACTACTGTTATTATGCACTAGGATACAGCTGAATAGAAGTGTTTACTGCTATTTGCAAAAAACCATTGACACTAAAAGGGTCCTAAACAGTTTTGTGTACTTTGTTACAGATCTTGTTCATGGGTAAGGGCACTGCAGTTAACTTTGTCAGTAGATAACCTTTCTGAATACCAGTCAGACTTGTGTAGAATTTAAGGCCTTCAAAGGAGTTTCTGTTTGTGGTTTGGTTTGTTTGTTTACCATGGGGATGATACAAAAAGGAGTATGGACTTTTACAAAAATTCCAACAAAAGGTGGATCTTGTAATTGGCAGCGTAATTCAGATCAGGGACCCATGATTTTTTTTTTTTACCAGTGATGGTACGTATTAGAGATAAGGCTTTATTATTACAAAATTTAAAAATTCTAGTTCATTCCTGTAGATCTGATGAAATATTATATAGAAGGGATATTTTTGAGGAGTGGATTGCTGAGTCTTGGTGGAGGATTGCAATCTTTGACTACTTTTGTTTGACATGGGGTTAGAGTCATAGAAACTTTAGTATTTTAATAAAATGAGACAGCTGATGTCTTAGGAAGAATTAAAGTTCTTATAGTAGCACCTCATCTTAACTGACAGTTGAGGGTATGGCCCCCTGATAAGGAACAAAATCCATTAAGCAAAAAAGCTAGGCATAAAGCCAGCACAATTCAGTACCCCTGGAGAAATTTGTTTAGCTTATTATGTAGGCCTACAGCAATTCCATATAAAGTAATCAATTGCCTATCCTAACTGGTATTTTGTTCCAGTGGATATACAAACCTCTGCCTTTTATGTAGGGGTATCCTTGAGTGCAAGCTAGGTCAGTCATTGAATTTGGTGACAAGATACTTGGATGGTGAAGGTAGGGGATGAATGGGGGAATACCCCTCACTCACTCTCTGTCAATAGTACTCGCTTTTTCTTCAGCCTTTAGATAGTGCAGATGTGCTGCACTCAACTTTCCTACTGACTGTCCGGTGAAAACTTGGATTAGTAGCCTGCTCTGTTTGATTTTTCATTTGTTGCTAATTTTGTTCTTTGCTGTTTTTTTCTGTTGATAAAAAAACATTGGCAACTCTATTGCGGGGGCTGTAGTCATCCATATGGTCAGTTCATGTCTGCTGTAACAGTTAACCAGCATAGTTATTGTTCCTTTTGTAGGTGGATAATCTTGCTGTAGGGCTTCTCATTGTAGGAAGTGTGCTGGTTGGTATTCATTACAGTGGAAGAAGTTTTGCAAGCGTAGAAAAAAAGATGAAGCATTTTCCAGTTTCCTCAGGGAGGATGACACCCCCCAGTGAGGCCCCTGATTCCTTCTAGTTCCTTTCTTCCACCTTCTTCCATCCCTATCCCATTGCATAGTAGTACTACTACCTCTGGGAGGGATAGTACTGGTGATATGAAGCCAGCTCATGCCCTCTTCTCTGAGGAAAAAGCAGCTGCTGCTGGAGATGCTCCTTCAGCAACTGTCTTGTCCTCCATCTCATCTGAATGTGACACTCCAAGTACCCATGTTGTTGGAGTAACAGTGGAAAATGTGGCCTGTGCTGAATATTCATGACTGTCCTTCATTCATGGCCTTCCTCAACAATCTGGTAGAAAAGAAGGACTTAGCACCTGAGCTTCGTATGTGATGTTGGCTGTTGCTGTACCTGTAGCTGCCCTGGCTTCATCATCTGCTGCAAAAGAGGGAGATGCTTCTGTTAGAATGGTTCTACCAGTAGCAGATCCTCTGGTGGGTGTATTGTTGTCTGCAGTCCTGGTCTTGACCAACCCTTTGGTTTGTAAGGCAAGGAAGACTTGCAAGAGGAAAAGGAAGAAGTGTATTCTTACACAGCAAAACAGAGGAATGGTACAATCACATTGTAAAAAATTCACATGGGGAACTGTATTTATAATTTCAGTTAACAGTAATCTGTTATTCTGTAATACACTTTGAGTTCAAGTATACTTCAATTGATCACAAATCTTAAAATTTCTGAGGTTGTGGTCATACAGTGAAGTAAAATCACTGTGATATAATTCATTTAAGGAACTATTTTTATACATATGATTGACATTGATTTGCAGTATTGAGATTTCAGAATAGGTAAAGGTACAGTACAAATGTATATGCATGCAGTTACTTTTTTTCGACCAATACCTTAGAATTTCAGAGCATGTAACTGCCAGAAGAACAAAATATGATACCCAGTTTACTGTATAAATTTAACAAAGTACAGCAGGTACATTACATTGTTTAACTATGTTTTACACTATGGTTAGAAATTTTAACACAAGTAAAAATAACCACACATATTTCACATGCTAAAATGAAAACACTGAATGAATTTTTTTTTTTTTTTTTTTTTTTTTTTTTTACCTGCTTGATGGCACATCCCGTAAATAACGAAATCCAGTAGAATGAGGTGCCAGTGTACTTCATTTTGACATTTCAACGACTATATTCAGAGCAGAGATAGCTTTGAAGAGGCTATACTTGTTTCAGAAATTAGGCTGTAACAGCCAGGTTTTTATTTTTGGAAAAATAGAAGCAGTGTCCACAAATTTAAGCCCAGTATGTTGGGGAAAAATTGTCCCGTGTCGTCTTCACGTAATCCTTGGTTTCCCTATACTATTAGCAATGTACTGTAATTTACTGCTAAATAAATTTTCCTAGAATGTCTTGAACACTTATAATTCAATTTCCAAAACTGTTTTGAATGAGTGACTTCCTGTCTACTTTGTATAATTTAAGTTTTGTAACTGACTAGTAATAAAATTGATGACATTTTTTTTTTTTTTTTTTTTTTTTTTTTACCAGCTTGATAACACATCCAGTAAGTAACGAAATCCAGTAGGGTGATGTGCCACTGTACTTCATTTTGGCATTTCAACGACTATATTCAGAGGAGAGATAGCATTGAAGAGGCTACACTTGTTTCAGAAATTAGGCTGTAACTCATCCAGATTTTTATTTTTCGGAAAAATAGAAGCAGTGTCCACAAATTTAAGCCCAGTATGTTGAGGAAAAATTGTCCCCCACCTTCTTCACTTAATCCTCATTTCCCTATGCTATTAGAAATGTACTGTAATTTACTGCTAAATAAATTTTCCTAGAATGTATTGAACACTTATAATTCAATTTCCAAAACTGTTTTGAATGAATAACTTCCTGTCTACTTGGTATAATTTAATTTTTGTAACTGACTAGTAATAAAATTGTGTAGGGAAATAAGTTTTCAATTTCCAGTTTGAAATCTTTTATGGTAGATGAGGGAGACCTAGGATGAAATTTGTGGATTGATGGTGGACAGTATTAGGAGTGAAAATAATCAGTGAATTGATGCAGATGGTAAGAAATTGAAATTATTATTATTATTATTATTATTATTATTATTATTATTATTATTATTATTATTATTATTCAGTAATAAGAGCTTTGTTACAATAAAGATGATAAAAACCTTCCTTTTTCTAACACCCAGTGTTATGTCATTGTTATCTCTTTAGGCTCCATTCCTTAAGGTAACCAATATTAGTAGCTTGTCTCTGATGTTTTATGTTCTAGTGACTGTTATCCTATGATTTATTTAAAATATGTAATCATAGAATTTCATGCCAAACTGCTACAAATCAAGTGGACTTGGAAAAAGGTACCATAATTACTTGACAAATTTCACCATATCCCCTAAGAGACCACAATGGAACACTTAATATACCACAAATTTCATTACTGATGCCAAAGATAAGCGTATCTGAAAACCTTCGCCCAATAACAGCAAAAACAAAGTCTCAAGATTGTCTAAAGAATTACTGGAACTTTTTCATCACAATTCTAGAATCAGCCATAAGTTAGATTAGGAAAAAAGTCTCAGTCTCTTAAAATTGTGACCTCTTGAAGAAGACAAAATTCCAAAACTTACAAATGTAATAATCGTATAAAAGCACTAAAACCAGTATACTAGTAGTTATCAGTAAAATTTAGGAAGGAAGGCATTTAAAGAAAAATACCTTTATGGAAACAGTACATCTGAACATAATGCACGAAGTTCCAATATACAAAATTTGACATAAATTAGAACAGCATAAGACCACCAAGACATCCCTTGACATATAGTGGACTTCACAATTAATGTGCATTATCAAACATACAGTACAGTGTGATTATCTGTCCGTTGTTAAGTCTCATCATTCCCTTGAATAGGGGACAGGTAATTCAGTTTAATGATGTAGTTGAATAAGTTTAATCATTAGTATTTTGTTAATCTTCATTAAATGTGTTAGTGAAGAAGGTGTAGGCGTTGTAGATTTAAGAAGTATAGACAAAGTATGCTGTTAATTTTAATGGGTGTTTGTAAAGGCAATGGTGGCTGTTGTGACGTCATAAGACGTACGGTAGACGTAGCTGGAAAGACAAACAATGATGATAGTCAGGAATTTGCGGTCGTAGCTCAATTTTGTCAGTTGGGTTTGTAGACCTTTCTTTGTTTATTAAGGTCGTGAGTTGACTTAGGCGAACAATACAACAAGAGCAGGTAAATAAATGAAATCATTGTTAGGCTAGGTGTTTATTCAAGTGGCAACAGTGTGTGGTTAATCAGAAATGAACGGATCTGAAAATAAACATTTGGGGATAGAATGGCAGTGGAGAAGAAAATATCCTAGATTTAGCTGGTTAGGGGGCGAATATAAAGGATGGAGAGAAGTCGAAGATTGGCTTGTGGTGTGTGAAGTGAAATATCGGGGACAGAGATAAGAATGAGTTTGAAAGGAAAAGCTTTAGAAGTGACAGAAGGGATAGATAAAGAACTTCAAGATAAAGAGGGTTCAAAGATATCTAAACTAAATGAAGTATTATGAAACAGATACCCTAATGGAAAATTACAGTAAAATGAAAAATGATTTTAAAATAGAAAGAATCTAGTGAAAAGAGCCGGGATTTTATAATTAAGTATGAGAAGGCAGAACCAGTGTGTAGTAGGGCGACAGGGAAGAGTATGCTTGAAAGAGAAGCAAAGAGGAAAAAGTTTATATAGAATTAGTAAAATGGATGAAGACTTGGGAAGCAGATGGTGCGATTTTTTACTGGATGTAAATCGACGTTATCGTGGAGTTTGAACCAGAAAGAGTTAAAGAGAATGAACGATACGAAGAAAGAATCTAATAAAGTATTCAATTTCGGTTGTGCATCATCATGGAAATATCAGTGATATTAAAAAACAAAAAGTATTTGAAGACAGAAATTTTGCAGGGTGATACCATGGTTAACAGGTAAGAAAACCATGAACAAAATGGGTATGACTATAAATTTAAAATAGAATTCTGTTAAAGTAGAAGTATAAGGCGAAATGTATGTGAAATTAAGATAAGATAAACAGGGTTGTAAAGCCATGTTGTAGTATCGACCTCAGGTCACCCTCGCTTCCATTGTCTTCTGCGGCCCGACGCCAGTCGGCCTCTATATAAACTGCCTGGACCTTGAATAAAAGAGCAGTAACTTTTACCTGCTCGTTTCTTTTGCACCTCTTAAAGGGTCACCTAAGAATACTGATTTTGAGGAGGAAAGTAGAAGAATTGTTATTGGAGGGGTGGAAAGGAAAGAGTCTAAAGGAAATTAAAGGTGCAATTATTTAGCTACATCTACAATTTAGTCACAGAACGCAGGGGCGTCATTTTGGGGGGGACTGGGAGGTCAGCTGCCCACCTCAAAACTCAACTAGCTCCCCCCAAGGCCCAAGTTGCCCCCCCAAAGCCTCAACTTGCCCCCCCTCACCCCCAAGCCCCAAGAAGTAACAGCATGTTTTCTTTTTAAATGTGCGATCATAAATATGTAAAATTTCTCTGAAATATTATGTTTCTTGATCTTTGTCTGTCTACTAGCTACCAGTGATGATGAGATAGTAGTAGGAGTATATAATTTTGCTGAAATACCTTGCTCATGTGGCTTCAAAAACATAAAATAGCTCAAAATAAAAAAAACTCAGCTGATTAGGCTCACTTTGCTGGCCAAACCGTCTTTGCCAAAAATAGCTCAAAATAAAAAAAAAAAACTCGGCTGATTAGGCTCACTTTGCTGGCCAAACCGTCTTTGCCCACCCCCCCCAACAAAAATCTCAAATGACGCCCCTGCAGAAGTGAAGACAAAATATGGAAGCTAACGGAAGAAGCACAGTGGAGCGATGGTTTGAGAGAAAAAGAAAAGGAAGGAATTAAAAAACTGTTAACAGTGGGGTTTTCTTGGATTAAATATTTAATGAAGAAGTATCAATGGATGTGGGAGAGATAGAAGAGAAAAAGTTCTTGGTAATAGTAGATATGGCAACGAGATACTGCCAGGCTTTTTGGATGAAAGACAAGAAACCGGAAACTATTGTAAAGACACTTTTTGATAGGTGGTTTGCAATATTTGTAGCACCTTCTAAAATAACTGACAATGGGGGTGAATTTCAAAATGAAAAAGTAAGGAGGATGGCAGAAAGGTGGCAAAGTATTGGTTATAACATCTCAATCGCCATGGAGCAATGGAATATGTGAAAAGACGGTAGATATAATCAAAGTAAGCTTAAGAAAGATGAAGTGGATTGGTCAGTAACATTAAGATGGGTGGTAAGTGCCAGGAACTACATAATAAATAATGGTGGAAAATGAAAAGCGAATGAATCAAACATATCGGGGTTCTGTACCTTCGTCTGGTTTTCACCAGATGAAAGCGGTCTCGGAATATGGCATGACAATATTTTTGAAAAGAAGGATGTTTGAAGAAATGAAAATAACTAGGGCAGATTAATGAATCAAAAGTAGACACACTGCATTACGAATCGATATAATGGGCGGTTATGCTCAGAAAGGAATGGTGAACCCATTACGAGAATTAACTTTCACAGAACGCTACAACTGCCACGTCGCTCAGTTTTCCGTGGCGAAGAAGCATTCGAGCTGAACGTGATCGTTTGTTGACATCTGTGATCTGCTTTCGTCTTTGACGCGGAGAGAAGGTCAAACTGGGATCCGTTAACCCGGTAAGCGCTTGATTTCTTGGTTTGGATTTATAACAGTTTGCATCTTCATTAATTTACTCTTGATGATTATGGATTAGCACAGTTGACGGTGTTAGTGCATGTCAGTGTCTTAATGTTAAATATTAGCCTAGGCAATATTTTCAGTCCTTAGCGCAAGTTCTTGCTTCAAAGTGTTATGATAACTTGCCCAACAAAGTTTGGAAGTGTTTTGGTAGAACGTTTCCTGTAGCGTGAGCTATTGAATAGTTTTATTTGTATACCAGCATCCGATGCTACCCTAGACCGCACAAAGTTAATGGAGTAGATTCAGATTAGCCTGGTCGACAGAAATTCATATTGATAGCATAAAGTAAAGGGTAGACTGTACAGTCTAGACTGGCCGGAGTTTGAGTGGCAGGCTACCACCCACACACTTGCATAATTTTTTCATGCATGGCAGTTCAAAACATTGTGTTCTTTGCCTTCACAGTTCTCGACCGGTTTGCGAAGCATGACATGTAATACACTTTGTGTACAGTGGTTGTTAGTAACATAAACTAGGGTGAATTCTAATAATTTTACAGTAAGTTGCCTAAACTAGTATGAATATTTTTTACATTTACTAACAAACTAGGTTGAATTCAAATATTTTTCTGGTAAGAAAAGTAATATGAATATTTGTTACATGTAACCAAGCAAAAATTTTGTTTCATATATTTGTTGCTGTGGTGCTTCATGAACTGTTGTGAGGGTAACATAGCCTTAACTTATTGTTAATCTCAGAGTTGGTCGAAATAAATCATTTTTAAGTATATAATTTTCTATTGAAAATAGTCAAGTGAAGTGTTATTTCACAGCTTAGTAAAAATGGTAATTCTGAGTATTAGCTCCTTGCCTGTTTTTACCTTGAAAACTGGTTTTTTCTACAATTTTAGGGCTTCTGATACTGGCTGTGCATTTGTTTGTTGTCGGCCAAATGGAATGTCCCTTCGCCGTGTTTAGTACTGGCCCGGGGATGGGGGTGTTGGGTGGTACCCATACGTTAACCCTTTTAACCCAGACTAATAATTATGACGCGAGCCCATGCGTACATAAAATTACATGTTATTTTGGGAAAGTGGGTCTTTTTTTCCCTGTTACTTACCGTATGTAAATTATCTCCCAAAATATAGGCTGTTATATATCAATTTAAAGCTTATGAACTGTATTTTAAAGTGAAAATATCAGAATTGATGTTCCCTGTAGGATTAAGGGTTTGCTGTCAGACATCAGCAGACAACAGACATCAGCTGACGACAACAAACATGAGAAACACATTACAAAACCTTATTTACGACACTGTCCGAGCTCGTCACTCTTACATAACACAGTCTTTATTCTCTATGTCATTACTGATAACTAAAAAATAAGTGTATCTTATGCATTTCTAATATAATATCACTAAATTTACAGACATATTGCAATAATCACTCGAGACCACAGCCATGCATGAACTTGAAATTGTAAACAAACACAAGATTTCTGGGTAATATGGCTGAAAGACGGACTATCATCTGATTGGCTTTCTTGGAAAAAGGAGGGGGATGGTCAGCCAATAAAAAGTAACCATCTCCTGATGTGGGTTGGGCTTATTTAAGCTTGTAATTTGAAAGTGACTATATATCACCACACGGAGTAAGCAGTAAAAGCCAGTATATAGCCTCACGGGTTAAGAGGGTTAACAAGTTATTGCACTTGCTGGACGGGATATGAACTGTTCCAAACAGACGTACCCGTGCTCTGTCTTGTGGAGATCACGTATGAAAACCCCATGTTGGATGGACTTAATTATAGGGGTTAATTATAGGTTAATTACATTTGTGCGACAAAAACTGAAGGTAAATTCATAATTAGCAACCAAAAACTATAGAAAAAGTCAAGTTAGAAGGAAATGGTCGCCACGGAGCTACTACTTAGATCTACCGTAAAAATAAAGTAATCCAAGATTTCTGTGAGATAAGGAAAATAAACTAGCTTATTTCATAATGTGGGAAAGTGAAATATCTATAAAGTCTAAAGCTAGGCCTACAACAAACTCAAAGATGTGGCAGTGCAGTTTGTCAACTGGTCACACCTTAATCCTCACAGCAAAAAATAGTATCCCACAACATAAAAAAAACAGTAAAGAAAGGAAAATTGTGCTCAGATTATTGTTATGGATTAATTTTGATGCGACCACTGAGCCACATTTCTAGACATTATTAGGACTTGCAGTAAGAATTTACTGTTGAATGAGAGGTGAATATAAAAGCAAGGTAAAGTTGGACTAGTTGGACAGCTTGCTTAGGGAGCTCTTGACTAGCTAAAAGGGGAAGTAATGCAGCTGAGGCAAAAGAGATTCTGCAAAGAACCCTTGGTACCATCTCCTGTGTGCCATACAAAGCACATTCATTGATACTCCCCTACTTGGATGGCCCTCAAGAGCCATGGCAGTAATTTACAGTTGTGAGATGTTGATACACAGGAGCCAGAAGCATTCTAATGCAGTTTTTTGTATGAGAGTACATAATTTGAATACTGTAATGAAAGCTCATTTTTAATACTATAATTCCTTTGTGGTAGCTGTAATGAAATTTATATGTGCACATATAATAGGTAACATTGCATTCTTATTTTATTGAGAGCCACAGCATTGATAAAATAATTTTGTGTACTCATTAACATTAATGTATTATTGTGTAGTAGTACCTTTGTTTTTGCTCTTTATACTGGTTGTGTGTGTTAATTCATCATTATTAAATTATTTTGGTGTACTGTATGTGCACATGCAGTTTGAAGGATGTGAAATAACTGATAATTTTTTCTTATTGCATTCCCAGCTAGGTAGCAGTGATGGAATTAACTTGTGCTGTTCAAAATTATGCATGGGGTGTAAAAGGCATAAAGAGCAGTGTTGCCCAGTTTGCAAAAGCTACTCAACCAAATCTTGAGGTGGGAGATGACCAGCCTTTTGCAGAGTTGTGGATGGGAACACATCCCAGTGGGCCATCAGTTTTGAAAGGTACGAATATTGATCTCAGGTGTATTTGAGTTGAACTAAGATTGATTTTTGTTTTTGTTTTATTGCAAATCCATTACATACTTTTACATAGCCTATTAGTGCATATGTGTGAATCCTAGAAATTCATGCCCCAGTAGATGAAGACCTCTCTCCCCCAGTTGGTTGGTGCATGCATATAAGGTTCCCAGGTCCTTCTGTTGTTGTCTTCCTACTTGTGTGTCTGTTGGCTGTTTAATAGATTTCAGTCTTCCCTAGACTTTTGAGGTAAGAGTCCCTTTTTCATTTTCATTTTCCATTCTAGAGGTTTATTAACTCTAATTTTGTGTGAGGTGGAGAATGATTTAGAGAGAAAGAGGTTTTAGTTAAAGTTCTTCAAAAAGATAGGACTTCCATTGAAATTATTTAAGTTTGATCTTGACCCAATATATAGTGGTACTTATGTAAATACTAGTACTGTACATGTACTGTACAATTACCCCTTTCTCAGTCCCAGTGCTTTTTGTTCTTCCATTGTGGATAACTGTTTCAGCATTGTTACTTTAGGTGATTCTTGGTGTTTTTTCTAAGTATTGCACACTTTCTTTAAGGGTAACTTGGTGACAGTCCTGGTGCTGATAATATCTAGCAGCCAGTTATTGCATTCCAGGGTGTTTTGACTAACTGATTCTAGTATTTTTGTTCCATGTTAAAGTCATGCTTCCTGGTACCACCATTCTTAGTGAATTTACTGGTGTTTTTGTTAATTTTATTTTTACAACTAACATGTAAGTATGATTTTTGTGTTCACTGTGCATGGTTATATGCTAGTGATGTTTGTAGGGAGTTAACAGAATTCCATAAACAGCTATTTCATTTGTTCAGTCTGCCATTAGTGTTACCCTAACTTTAGTGGCACCTAATAGTGTAAATAGGATCTTTGGGCTTGGAATTATATATTTTATTTTATTTTTCTTTGATAAGGGCACCTGTGTATTGACTACAGTACTATATATTGTAATCATTATCAGATTTTCAGAAACTGTAATCAGGTTTTATAATATACAGTTAGTGTTCTTTCAGTATTGTTTTGCTAGTGGCACTGTTCTGCAAGAATAGTAACAGCTAATATATATTTAAGACAAGATGTATGTATAGCTTACAGAATAAATTATAATTGTTCCAACACAAATACTAACTTACGCTTTCTTATATGGAATATTGTGCTTAACGCACTTCGGCTGTCACTGAATCATCTCAAAAAAGAATACTAAAGTTAAAACTGACTGTCACCGTTGACCTAGGTTGCCTTGACCCTACACTGTGCTTGCAGCCATGTCCACTTTTGCATGCTCACTGAATTGTCTCCCATTTTTGCTGTGCTTTGTCTTTGTGTCTAGGGTGTGCATGCTCTTTATGTTTTCAGCATTAGATCTTGGCCCCACAAGTATTTCTCCCTTCAACATTAGCATAGTGTGCAGTGCTTTTGGTTTTCTATAAAAGAAAACTGTTGAGGTGGCTTTGTCTGTCCATCTGCACTTTTTCTGTCTGCCCTCAGATCTTAAAAACTACTGAGGATAGAGGGCTGCAAAATGGTATGTTGATCACCCACCTTCCAATCATCAAACATATCAAATTGCAACCCCCTAGCCTCAGTAGTTTTTATTTTATTCAAGGTTAAAGTTAGCCATGATTGTGCATCTGGCAATGCAATAGGACAAGCCACCAACAGGCCGTGGCTGAAAGTTTCATGGGCCTTGGTTCATATAGCATTGTACTGAGACCACCGAAAGATAGATCTATTTTTGGTGGCTTTGATTATATGCTCTACAGAAAACTCGATTGTGCTGAAGAAACTTCGGCGCATTTTTTACTTGTTTATTTTTTGTAAGTCACTTTTGACCCCTTTTTTTTTTCTGGGAAAAGGTAGCACATATTAGCACTGAGGTGCACCACTCATTTGGCGTCCTCCTGTGTGTGTGTAGTGAGTGGTAGTGTAGTGTCCATATGTGTCAGTGTTAATTTTACTTTGCCTTTAGAGTGTTTGCTATTGTGTCTGCATAGGGGACGAGTGGTTTACCATTCCTTCGAAGCCCTCCTAGGGATTTTTGTTATGAGAATTGTGTCAAGTGCCCTTTGTTCTCTCCCAAGGTACTGCTTAGTGCTCTTGTGTGTCTTTTTTTTTTTCCCCCTCTCCCATTCTAGTGTGCGTTTTGGCGGCGATGAAGGAGACCATTAAAGCTGATATTTGAAATGAACCTTACCTCTCCATTATATAGCTTTTACTTCCGTGCCAGCAGTAGTAAAAGCTATATAATGGAGAGGTAAGTATTTTAAAAAATAAATTTTAAATCAAGTATTTATACCTTAGGCGGTGGTTGAGCAGAGATAGACCCTGCATTAAGTTTGTTTCCTGTCCCCCACTGCTGCAGACCCACATTCTGTGTTTTATGGTGTCAGATGAGAGTGCTGTGGAGGGATGAATGAGTTTTTGTGTAGCATTTCCCAACGTTCTGTGAGAGAGAGAGAGAGTGAGTTTTAGTTTGCGTTAAGATAGTTTTTAAGATAGTTTTTTTGTAGAGAGAAAGAGAGAGAGAGAGAGAGAGAGAGAGAGAGAGAGAGAGAGAGAGAGAGAGAGAGAGAGCGAGTGTAGTTGTCGTTAATGAGTGTTTCGGTTGTTGGAAGAGGGATGAGGGTCTTTAGTTCGAGTTTGTTTACGGTGCTGTCTGTCTGTGCAAATGTCGAGGGAGTTTTTTTCGGTTTTGAGTGAGTCTTGAGCTGAGTTCTGTGCAAGGCGGACATTGATGGTGGATTATTGTATGTTTCGTGAGTCGTGTGTTTTCTGTTGGATGTCATTGTTGTCTGTGCATGTGTCTCTTTCTTTTTGCTCGTTTGTTTTGGGTTGAAAGTCTGGTTTTCGGTTTTGTTTGTGTAATTTTGTGTACTGTGTTGGCGACCGTGGACACCTTCATCCATCTCCCAGCAACCGAGGATCAGAGTGAGTATTGTATGTGGTTATATGTTCTGTGTATCTGTGTTGTGTATTGTTTTTGTGTTTTTTAAATTCCGCCACATTATATTTGGCGCCCAACGTGGGGCTGTTGTATAATAGCTGTTAGGATTGTTTATGGTGGGTAGAGTGAGAGTAAGAGGTCAGGATGAGTGAGATAGAGAAACTGAGAGAAGAACTCCGAGCGGCTAGGGAACTCCAGGGTAGGCTGGAGGAGGAGAATGGGAGGCTGAGGAGTGAGAATGAGGAGTTGAGGAGTCAGTTGGAGGAGATGGGGGGAATGCTAAGGAGTGCAAAAGAAGAAATGAAAGGGGAGATGAAAGAGTCAGAAGAGAGAATGGAAGAGAGGGTGGATAAAAGGTTGGAGGGAATGATGAAAGGTGTGGAAGAAATGGTGAAAGGTATGTTCAAGGGTGTTTTTGGAGAAGGGGCTGTTGGAGGCAGGTTCTCTGGAACGTGTGAAGGGGCAAGAGAGAAAGAAAAGGAGGAAGACGTGAATGGAAGCGTGAGTGATGAAAGTGATATGGGAATAGGAAGTAAGAAACGAGGGAAAGAGAGGCAGGGTAAGGAAAAGGGGAATGAAAAGCAAGGGAAGGAACAGAGGGAAAGTAAGGATAAGTCAGGGGAAGAAAAAGGGAAGAAGGGAAAGGGGAAAGGAAACTGGTAAGAAGGGTAAGGAAGTGGGAAAGGCAGGAAAGAAGGGGAGAGGGTGAAGGCAGTAGTGATAGTGAGGTGGATGGAGGTGAGTGGATAAAAGTGGATAAAAAGAGGGGAAGAAGAGTGTAATGAGTAAGATGAATGTAAGTGCGGAAGTGGACTCTTTGTATTCGGAAGAGGGTTAAAGGACAGAGTGAAAGTAGCGAAAGTGAGAGTGAAAGTGAGAAAGAAGTGAGAAAGGCTATGTATGTGAGGGAGGTACCCAGTGTGAAAAGTATAATGAGTATGGAAGTAGGGATGTGCATGATTTCTTTAGGGAGTATGAAAGGTTTTGTCAGGATAAGTATGGGAGAGTAAGAGAGTGTGGGCACAGAGAATTAGGAGAATATTTGACTGGGTTTTTGCTTGATATGTATAGGGTTATTATGAGTGTGGGAGATGTTGAGTATGACAAGGTGAAAGCTAGACTAGTTGAGCAAGCGAGGCGTATGAAAGCGAGTGTTAAGTATAAGAGGAAGAATGAATTTGATGAGGCAAGAATGAAAGCTGGGGAAACCTTGTCACTGTATGCTTGTAGGCTGGAGACATTGGCGAGGAAGAAGTTTGGGGATGATGGGATAGATGAATGTAAGGAGTTAGTACGAAAGTTGTTAGAGACAGTGCCAGATGGAGTGAGAGAATTTGTGAACTTGAGCGGAAGGAGAAGAAAAGATGGACGAGTGAAAGGTTGACTTGGGGAGAAATTTTGAAATTGTAGAAGATTATGAGCTTGACAGGGTTATAAAAGAGAGCAGAAGTGTGAGTGTAAGGGCTGGGGTAGATGAGAGAGTGCCAGAGTTTGGAAGCTTTAGGGATGCAGTGTTGAGGGGCCCAATGAGAATGGCCGATAGTGTAATAGATAGGAGTGTAAGAGCAAGTAATGTGGAGGTGCCAGTGAGGATGAATGGTGGGTTTGTAAGGGAACAACGGGTTGGACGGGTTAGGGATAGTAGTGTACAAAGGGGAAGGTCGATGAGTGGAAGTCGATCAAGTGTTTTAGATGTGGAAAGGAAGGACATACAAAGAATGAGTGTAGGTGGGCTTTAGGAGCGTGTTTGGTGTGGGCAATCGGGACATTTGGTTAGTGAGTGTACTGAAAGATTGGGGGTTAAATGCTACAGGTGCGGACAGGTGGGTCATATTGCTAATGGTTGTAGGGTACCCGAGTGAATGTAATATGTGGCAACTGTGGTAAGAATGGGCATTATGCGAGAATGTGTTCAGAACCGAGAGCGAAGTGTGTCGAATGTGGAATGGAAGGGCATGTATCAAGTGTATGTAGACGAAAGAGGGTGACTGTGACAGCGAATTCGGGAAACTGAGTGTGAAGGGGGTTCAAATGGGTGGATCCTCCAGGATGCAAGCGGTGCGTGTGATGCATGTACGTGAGGGGTTGTTGCATGAGGATCAGCAATTTGTTTTGATAGAATATGGTAGGAAACGTAAGAAAGGGAAGAACGTAAGTGAAAGGAATGATCGTAAGTTGTGTGATAGGGGTGTGAGTGCCAAAGTGAAAATGAGTGACAAAGCGTGTAATACGGATGAATGGGATGGTATGAATAGAACGTATAGCATATGCGGGTTTGATATAACTGAGTTGACTGAACGTGTAGGGGTGAGTGAATGGTTGGAGGTGAGTGAAAGTGTAAGAGTAAGAGAGCGTAGCAGTGATAGACGATTGATTGAAAGCATGAATGAATCGTTGCAAGAATTGGAAAGGTCAATGAGTGAATGGGATGGGTTAGTTGAAGAATTGGGGGAGGTATTTGGGAACGAGTTAGAGGGTATAGATGAGATTGTGGATGAAATTGAGAGTGGTAATAGTGAAGAAGATACCGTGAATCTGAGAGAGAATGGAGAAGAAAATGTAAATCTGAATGTTGCTGGAAGAGAGAGCGAGTCTGAGAGAATGATTGCGTGCCCGCGAACGCGTTCTAAAGGACCTGCTAGTGAGCATCCGTGGGTGTTGCGTAAGGCAATTTGAATGTAGTGTGAAAAGTGTTGGTTGGAAAATGCTAAAGGGGGAGAATTGTGGAGGGATGAATGAGTTTTTGTGTAGCATTTCCCAACGTTCTGTGAGAGAGAGAGAGAGAGTTTTAGTTTGCCGTTAAGATAGTTTTGTAAAGTAACGTAAGTATTGAGTGAGAGAGAGAGAGAGAGCGAGTGTAGTTGTCGTTAATGAGTGTTTCGGTTGTTGGAAGAGGGATGAGGGTCTTTAGTTCGAGTTTGTTTACGGTGCTGTCTGTCTGTGCAAATGTCGAGGGAGTTTTTTTTCGGTTTTGAGTGAGTCTTGAGCTGAGTTCTGTGCAAGGTGGACATTGATGGTGGATTATTGTATGTTTCGTGAGTCGTGTGTTTTCTGTTGGATGTCATTGTTGTCTGTGCATGTGTCTCTTTCTTTTTGCTCGTTTGTTTTGGGTTGAAAGTCTGGTTTTCGGTTTTGTTTGTGTAATTTTGTCTACTGTGTTGGCGACCGTGGACACCTTCATCCATCTCCCAGCAACCGTGGAGCAGAGTGAATATTGTATGTGGTTATATGTTCTGTGTATCTGTGTTGTGTATTGTTTTTGTGTTTTTTTAAATTCCGCCACAGTGCATGTATTTTGAATGTGTTGGTGGCTCTCTCCAATGGTCTCTCCGTGAGAAGAGAGGCCATAGAAGGCATTCCCAATAGGAGATTGACTCTTAGCCTTTCTTCCTGCCCTTCAGTAACATGACAGAGGGCAACTAGACATCCTTCAGGAAGGTTTGGGAATCCAGTGTGGTGACCCATGGGAGATTTAACTTGGGTAATCTCCCCCAAACTTTCCCCGATGTCGACGTTAGGAGGGTTAGGTAGAGCAGTTTAGGCCTATGAAGTGGTTAAGGCCCCTTGCAGATCCCCTTCCCCCCAAGCCAAGTTCCAGAGTTGAGAGATAAAGAGAGTTTCTCTTTGACACAGAGAGAGAAAGAGAGAGAGAGAGAGAGAGAGAGAGCTTCCTTGTTGTTTTGCTCTTGAACTCAGTGCCGCCCAGAGTTTTAACCTCCCCTTCTTTTCTCTTCTTCGGTGGGTTGCTTCTCTGTAGTAGGTTACCACTTACAGGGGCATTGTCCCTCAAGTCCAAGGATGCCACTACCCATACTGAAGAAATGAGACTTTGGAGGAGCTTGGAAGAAATTAATCTTAATTAATGGTGGTGTTCTCATTATCATTTGTGAGGAAGCACTCTGGTGCAGCGATGAGGCATCCATTGATGAACTTGTATACTGGATCTGCTTCATGAAATAGTAGTAGTAGTGCTGAGCAATTGGATATAACACATTAAAAACCATGTCTTGAATTACAGAAGAGAGGCTACATTGTCAGTTCCACAGTACCTTTAGAACCTAGTTCCTTCAACAAAGCCTTGACAGTCAAGTGTGTGATTGGCCACCTTGTTTCCTTGGAGAAACGTGCTACAGAGGTGAATCAAGATCTGCTCGCATTTGCAGCTTAACAATGTTTAGAATCCAGTTTCTAATTGCAACTCCTCATTCCAGTACCCAGTCTCTTAATGCAACTCCTCCTCATTCTAGTACCCAGAAGTTCAGAGGGATCTTCAGTGGAGGTAAGATTTATGGAATTTAAAGTGAGGATCTTCCTAACCATTTAACTCCAGAGATCTTGCCTTCTATGCTTCAAACTGATATGAGCTTCCCATCTTGTGGATTTACAACAAATGTCAGGAACCTGGCCACAGTAAGACATAATGCCACATATATTTTCTATTGCTTGAGCAAGACATTTGGAGTAATGTCCATCAATCACTGCAACAGTTAGACAACACAAGCTTATGTAAGAACCCAGAGTAAAATAAGATCAAGAAGCGTCTGTCATTTAGTAGTACTGTTACCATCTTTACTTGGGTAAAAGAAAATGGTATACTAGGTAAAAATTCTGGCAATTATAGGACACTCCCTTAGTTGGTCTTTTCATAAGGATTTTGATCAAGACAGTTCCCAAGTACTGCTCAGCAGATTTGAAGATTGTTGCTGTATGCATTCATGGGACAACTTAAGTGCATCCTCCCTATTTTTTCTTTGATTAAACCTATGCTCAGTAAGATTCACAACTAAGAGTACCTCAAATTGGTCCTGATTGCTCTCCTTTTGTAGTAGCATTAGTGGTTTTTGGATCTTCCTTCTCTCCTGGCATATCCCCTTAGGAGCTTGCCCAGTGCTGGGCGTGGGGGGAAACTGCTATGACAACCACATTTCAGGAAATTCCATCAGAATCTTGACATGATCAGTTTATACACATGGAGATTATTAACCCTCTAACACCGAGCCTCTATTTACAAAAATGTCTCCCGTATGCCGGCGGCGTCCGGGAGTTAGCGCCGAAGCGGAAAAATTTTTTTTTTAAATCACAGCACGCTTAGTTTTTAAGATTAAGAGTTCATTTTTGGCTCATTTTTTTGTCATTGCCTGAAGTTTAGTATGCAACCATCAGAAATGAAAAAAATGTCATTATCATATATAAATATTGAAATATATGACAGCGCAAAAAAAAATTTTCATATATAATTTTATACAAATCGCGCTGTGAGCAAAACGGTTAAAGCTAACAGGTTATTTCGTTTTTCTTTGTATTGTACACTAAATTGCGATGATTTTGGTATATAACAAATTGTAAAACGATCAAAGCAACACAGAGAAAATATTATCACAAAATGATGCATGAATTCGCAACACTCGGACGTAAAAAATTTTTTTTTTTTTCAAAAATTCACCATAAATCGAAATATTGTGCTAGAGACTTCCCGTTTGTTGAAAAATGACGCTAATTGATTGAATATTACTAGATTGTAAGTGTTTTAGCTTACAATTGCAGTTTTCGACCATTTCGGTCGAGTTAAACTTGACCAAAGGTCGAATTTTTCTATTTATCATGATTTATATGAAAATATTTCAAAACTGATAAAAGCTACAACCATGAGTTATTTTCTGTTGTATTCTACATGAAATTGCGCACATTTTCATATATAAAACATTATGTAACGACTAATATAAAATGGTGCAAACATTACGACAACGTGATTTAAAGAATTTCTGAGATGTTCGGCCTAGTTACGTTGCGCTGACGTAAGGAAAATGTTTTTTCAAAAATTCACCATAAATCAAAATATTGTGCTAGAGACTTCTCATGTTGCAAAATGAAGGTAAATGATTGAATATTACTAGAATGTAAGAGTTTTAGCTTACAATTGCGTTTTTTTACCATTTCGGTCGAGTTAAAGTTGACCGAAGGTTGAAATTTTGGCAGTTATTGTGATTTATGTGAAAACATTTCAAAACTGATAAAAGCTACAACCATGAGTTATTTTCTGTTGTATTCTACATGAAATTGCACACATTTTCATATATAAAAGTTTATGTAACGACTAATGTAAAACGATGCAAACATTACAACAACGTGACGAAAGAATTTCTGAGATGTTCGGCCGAGTTACCGCGCACAGACCTGCTTTATTTTTTCAAAGGCATTTTGGGCATCATTAGTCCATACAAAAGTCACATTCTTACATAATAAATTAGTCAGGGGCTCAGCGATATCAGAATTTTTTTTTTTTTTCAGAAATTCACCATAAATCGAAATATTGTGCTAGAGACTTTCAGTTTGTTGCAAAATGAAGGTACGTGATTGAATATTACTAGAATGTAAGAGTTTTAACTTATAATTGCGTTTTTTTACCATTTCGGTTGCGTTAAAGTTGACCGACGGTTGAAATTTTGGCAGTTATCATGATTTATATGAAAATATTTCAAAACCGATAAAAGCTACAACCACGAGTTATTTTCTGTTGTATTCTACATGAAATTGCGCACATTTCCATATATAAAACTTTAACGACTAATATAAAACGGTGCAAACATTACGACAATGTGACGAAAGAATTTCTGGCGCGGACGTAAGGAAAAAGTTTTTAAAAAATTCATTATAAATCGAAATATTGTGCTAGAGACTTCCAATTTGTTGCAAAATGAAGGTAAATGATTGAATATTACTAGAATGTAAGAGTTTTAGCTTACAATTGCGGTTTTTTATGATTTCGGTCGAGTCAAAGTTGACCAAAGGTTGAAATTTTGGCAGTTATCGTGATTTATATGAAAATATTTCCAAACTGATAAAAGCTACTACCATGGGTTGTACTTTGTTGTATTTTAAATGAAATTGCACACATTTTCATATATAAAACAGCTAATATAAAACAGTGCAAAAATTACGACTAAATGACGAAAGAATTTCTGAAATTTTCGGCCGAGTTACCGCGTGGACGTAAGGAAAAATTTTTTTCAAAAATTCACCATACATCGAAATATTGTGCTAGAGACTTCCAATTTGTTGTAAAATGAAGGTAAATGATTGAATATTACTAGAATGTAAGAGTTTTAGCTTACAATTGCGTTTTTCGACCATTTCGGTCGAGTCAGAGTTGAACGAAGGTTGAAATTTTTTGTAGTCGATGTACGGTACGTCCACTCGGCACCTAACAGACAATTTTAGTCGACGTATGATACGTCCAGTCGGCGTTTAAGGGTTAAGCAAGATCTCATGAAGATGTGATTTACATCAGAGGCAGTCAGGGCCATTGTCCGACCAGCAAGTAGAAATGCTTCTGTGATTTTTTCATTGCGAGAGGCATAATCCACTTGAGACCCCTATTCTGATTGTAGTTGTTAGCTTTTAAACGTCGAAGCTGATGTCCATCTCAGTTTTAGAGGGCTATAGGTCTACCTTGACACATGTTTCTGAATAACAAGGTTTAAATATTTCTTCTCTGTCTCCTTGTGAAACCTGAAGAAACAAAAGTGAAGTAACTTAACAGCCCTGTGAAGCTAGCAAGTTGGAAACTCTCTAGTTTTAAGTTGATCAAGTCCCATACAAACCATTGTCTCAAGCCTTTCACTAATCTCACTGTCAACACAGATTTTCTTGTAGCCTTTATTTCCACAAGATATATTGAGGATCTTTATACCTTGTTCAGCAGGACCATTCATACCAAGAACTGGGAATTAATCACTCTTCTTTGTACTTTACCAGATTTTGTAGCCAAGATTCTGTCAGTCCTTCATCCACCAGGTTCAGGCTCTCTCTCAAAAACTATGACCCTTTTTATACTCCATGTCTTTCCTCTCAACCCCTGAATGGCAAAGCTTATCTCTGTCAGAGTAGGGCTATTTGTGTCTGTCTGGCCAAGACTAAATGTTTTTTGGAAGGGCATTGTAGACTTTTCCTACGCACAGGTTAGGTCAATAAACTGGTTCCTAAGAATGTTCTGTCCTTCTGACTCAGAAATGTCTTGTTAAGTGATTCCAAAGATGTATTAAATGAAGAAGTGACACAGGCTAGGGCTCTTCCATCCACAATACTTTTTAAGGGAAACTACATTTCGTAAGAAACATGAGCTTATATACAAGTAATTTACCAAGTACAGTACTGTAATTACATATCTTTGATTCAAACTATCGTGGCAGGCTAAATTTCAAAATTCGCGCTAGCTCTTCAATTGTTTTAGTGTAGGTGCTAGTCCCGCCCACTAACGGGAATACCAGGAACAACTTGGCAGGCAATCTCATTCTGCTTCTGCCAGTCTCGATGTAAACATCGGATCTTTGTAGCAGCTTTTTTCATTTTTCACCAGTTACCTAACCAGATTTTGGTGAAGTATTATTGCTGATTTCGTGTAGCCTTCAAGCTTACAGCTTTCAGGATCAGTATTTTATTGTTTTATATAAGCTACTTACCAAGTAATTACTGTACATAGCTATTAGTTTCTATTAACCGGCAGCTAGAATTTTGAAATTCGTGGTAGCGCTACTTTTGTTTTGGCTAGGCGAGTGACCCCGCCCACTTTCGGGGTAAGAGAGGAACCAACTTAGCAAATGAGCTCAATATGTTTCTGCTGGCTGATGGCTGTAGTGACAGTGATTAGCAGCAGCAGTTTTTTGGAATTTCTCTTCTCTTTTGATCTTGGATCATTGGTGAAGTATTCGCTTTATGGTAGCCTTTTCGGCACAGTTAGTTAGTGTCAGGTTTTCACTGAAGACCAGTATTCCTGATTTGAAAATTATTTGGACTTTTCTTTGACTGGACTTGTTAGCATGTCCGACTCAGGCTCGCAAAGTGTTAGGTATTGCAGTAAAGGCTGCAATACGAGACTGACTAAAGCCTGCCATGACCCTCATGCTCTTTGTACTTCTTGCAGGGGTCAATTATGTTCCCCTGATTTGGCCTGTAATGAATGTGTTTCTTGGGATCCCAAAATGTGGACGACTTTGAATAGTCATTTGACGAAATTAGACAGGGATAAAATGAGGAAAGCAGTGGCTAGAGCTAGTAGTAAGAAGACTTAGGCTAAGCTAGTTGACTGCAGAATCTTTGTCTGATAATTCTGATTCTTTATCCTTTGTTCCTCTTGATCCCACTTCTCAATCTGTACCAATTACTCCACACCCTGGCTCCCTTACTCCCAATCCCGACCTCATTACCAGCCTTGAGTCGAGAATTAACCTTAAGTTTGGTTTATTCGTTGATACGACGGTGAAAATTGGTGCTTCTGTTAAAGTTCTAATGGACAAAGTGAATGTGAAAGGTGATAGTGAAGTGTTAGTGGAGGAGGTGGCTGTCTGTCCCACCGATTCTCCTAGGCCAGGGTCCCTGGCAAATTCCCGTAAACCTGGGAGGAGCCAAACTGGCAGCCCAAAGGAGGTTGGTGGGGTCTGCCCACAGGCAGTCACCCCTTCAGTCGTACCTGTTGCCAATTCCCAGGTTACGACAGAGTGCTGCTGGAAAGGTGTCTCTATGGAAGTGGATCGTCTTTCATCTAGTATTTCCAGCTGTGACTCCAGTCCTAGGCGCCAATGGCAAGGTGAATCTCGTCCCCTGAAGAGACGCGTCCCTGGTGCTTCTCAACCTTCTGCAGTTCCTATTAAGAAGGTTAAAGAAAGTTCTCCAGAATGTCTTCCTTCCTGTAACTTCTGGGACAGTCTGGAACATTTCTTCTAGGATCATCCAGTGTTAGTGGGACAAGTTCAGCCTTCTAAGCGCTCTACTTCTCAGAAGCGCTCTTCTGCAGCGAGAACTTTTTCTTCTTCTAAGCGCCCATCTTTTGCTTCGGAGGAGTTGCCTAGACAGATAGTGATGTCAGAATGCTGTCCAGCACCCAACTCCTGTTCTTGTAGCACCTGTACAATCTGCTTTACCTGAATCTTCGTTGGCAGAGAAGTCGTCTTTGGCGCCAATGTGCCCAGTGGCGCCAGAACTTCCTTCTCCAGTGGAACGTGGTACTCCTTTTGGTTTGGCTCTCTCCGAGTGCCCTTCATCTTTTGTGTGACCATCGTCTCCTGAGCGCCTCTTTGCTGAGCACACTTTGGCTCTGGAGTGGCCGTTGGCTCCCGAGCACCCGTTGGCTCGAGCGCCCATTGGCTCCTGAGCGCCCATTGGTGCCCGTTCCCCTCTTGTAGCAAGATGCTTTGTTGGCGCCCAAGCCTAATTCCGCCTCTTAGCGCCCAATTTTGTCCGTTTCTTGGGCAGTGCCCTTGTCTACTTTTGTTCTACCTTCTCTTGCTCCGGCAGTTGCACCCTCTGTTTTGATTCCTTCAGTTCAGTTGATCCAGCACAAATTGGATAATATCCTGGGCTTAATTCAGAAAGCCCCATCGGCTCCCCAGCCTATTGCAGATCTGTCACCTACTTCTTTGGAGAAGGGGAAAGAAGCGGACCCGGTTACCCCTCCTTCGGCATATGCCTCATTACTCAGATTTTTGCTGGTGACTTTTCCTGATTACCTCTCTCCTGCAGCTCCAGCTTCTCTGGCTTCGAGGTACATGATAGATAATCAGACGACTTCTTCAAGACTTCCTAAAATGGTGCTGTCCTCTTCAGCTAAGAAAGCTCTCCGAGAGGTGGAAAACTGCCTCTTGAGCAAGAGGGAGCAGGGAAGAGCCTCTTTTTGTTGTCCTCCGTCTAGGTTGTCGCAGAGAAGATACCTTTCATATGCAACTGGAGAGGTACCATCCATGGGAGTGCCTACCTCCTCCCAGTGAGACTTCTCTGATTTAGTTGACTCCTCCAGACGGTCAGTGTTCAATTCAGCCAAGATTTTCTTCTCGTCCTCGGAATTGGACCACCTGATCAAGCGCTTATTCAAAATCTTGGAATTTCTAAGCTTTCTCGACTGGGCAGTAGGAGCTCTTGCTCATAAAATGAAGGAGTGCCCTCATATCCCAGAAGACTTTTCTTTGGGTTTTTTGGGAGCCATCTCTTGCCTGGATAAGGGTATTAGAGATGGCTCGTTTGAATTATCCTCGCCTTTTGCCATGGTATTCTATTCCTCAAGAAAAGGGAGCTTTGGTGTTCATACACCACGAAGGGAGTTACTCCTTCCCAGAAGTCTGCGCTCCTCTTCTCGCCTCTGGACAAGAAGCACCTTTTCCCTCAAACAACTGTGCTGCAGATTGTGTCTGATCTGCAGTTGAAGTCTACGCAGGACCTCCTCACACAAGCAACAAGACGACCTAGAGAATCTCTGGTCTTCCCCTCTAGGGCAGTTTCTACTGTTTAACCCCAGCCCTTTTGGGGTAGAGGCAGACAAAGAGGCTTTCCCAGACCTTGCGGAAATGCCCGTTTCACCCCAGAGCAATCAAGAAGTCCTCTAACAAACCACCCGCACGTAAGTGAGGATCTAGTCCTCCGCACACCTGTGGGGGCAAGATTCTTCCAGTTTTGGGAGCGTTGGGAAGCAAGAGGAGTGGAGAGTTGGATTGTTCAAGTACTAAGAGAAGGCTATTCAATCCTATTTCTGAAGAAACCTCCCTTAAGCAACAAGCCTGTTTTATTGACAACCTACTTGTCAGACTCTGAGAAGTTTTCAGCCCTCTCCCAAGAAGTAACAGCGCTCCTCGAAAGAGAAGCAGTCGAACTAGTCAAGGACACCTCCTCTCCAGGATTCTAAAATTGGCTGTTTGCAGTCCCCAAAGCCTCAGGGGCCTGGAGGCCAGTTCTGGATGTAAGTGCCCTGAACTTGTACATGCGGAAAACAGAATTCAAGATGGAGACATCCCAGTCCGTCCTTGCATCCATTCGTCTAGAAGTTTCATGTCCTAATTCATCGAGACTCGAGGAAGTTTTTAAGGTTTGTGTTCCAGCACAAAGTGTACTAGTTCAGAGCCCTTTGCTTTGGTCTGTCGACGGCCCCTCAGGTATTCATGTGTTTTCTAGCCCCATTGGCAAAATGGTTACATCTGATGGGGGTCAGCATTTCGTTGTATCTCAGCAATTGGCTTATTCGCACCCAGTGGAAGGAAGAGTGTGCGTAGGACCTTCACAAGACCCTTCTTCTCACCCAGGATTTGGGTCTCTTGTTAAATTTTTAAAAATCTCAACTGACTCCTTCTCAGGATATAGCTTATTTGGGGATGAGGATAAACTCTCGGAGTTTTCGGGTTTTTCCCTCCCCCCAAAGGATAAACTCCTGCCTTCAGAAGATAAACAAATTTCTCGCCCTTCAGTACGTGTCTCTAGGAAGGCTACACATGAGAAACTTACAGTTCTTTCTGAAAATTAACTGGAACAGAAAGAAACACCCGGATTCTTTCGTTTTTCCGATAACGAAGCGTTTTATTCAGACGCATCAGACCTAGGTTGGGGAGCCCTCCTGGGAGACAAAGAAGCTTCAGGTCTGTGGACTTCAGAACAGATGGAGTGGCACATCAATGTGAAGGAATTGATGGCAATTCACTGGGGATTGCAAGCGTTTGCATCGGAGGCATCCGGGAAGACAGTGTCCATCTACTCGGACAACACCACGGCTCTGTCTTATATCAGAAAACAAGGGGAACTCATTCTTTTTCCCTTTGCCAAGCAGCAAGAACCCTACTCATTTGGGCAGATCAGAATCAAACCCAGATCCTAACCAGATTTATTCATGGAAAATTCAATGTATTAGCAGACGAACTCGGCCGTCAAAAACAAGTTCTCCCCACAGAGTGGACTCTCGACCCTCTTGTTTGCGTAGAGTTGTGGAAGCTGTGGGGAAGGCCGATTCTAGATCTGTTTGCGACCGCAAAGAACCATCGTCTCCCCCTGTATCGTTCGCCAGTGCCAGATCCACAAGCTTGGGCGGTGGGCGTGATGCTTTTAGATTGGTCGAACATGGACCTTTATGCCTTCCCCCATTCTAGATGGTGAGAGAAGTATTAAACAAGTTCCAGAATCATTGGAATATAAAGATGTCATTAGTAGTCCAGTTCTGGCCAGCCTGAGAATGGTTCCTGGACTTGCTGGAACGTCTCACAGATTTTCCGAGGCTATTGCCTCAAAAACCCAGTCTATTCAGGCAACCACATTTCAGAAGGTTCCATCAAGGACTGTCCACTCTGGCTCTAACCGCATTCAAACTGTCTACAGATTGGTTTGAGCGAAAGGATTTTCAAAGGCAGTTGGAGATGCTGTTGCTCATTGTAAACGACATTCCTCGAGCAAAGTTTACCCAGCCAAGTGGACAGTCTTCCATGACTGGTGCAGGAGAAACAACTTCTCGTCTTCTAAGACATCTGTAGCGGAAATAAGTGATTTCCTCCTATATTTGAAGTCTACCAGGAACCTTTCCACCTCAAGCATTACAGGCTCCAAAGCAATGTTGAGCTCTCTTTTTAGACATAGAGGTTTAGATATCTCCTCCAATAAGGATCTTTCTGACCTCATCAAGTCATTTGATACGACCAAACAGAAAGAAGATAAGTTAGTAGCCTGGAATTTAGACGTGGTACTGAAGTGGCTGTTGCAACCACGTTTTGAACCTATGCAATCTCTCTCCTTAAGGGACCTTACTAGGAAGACTCTGTTCCTAGTAGCGTTAGCGACTGCCAAGAGAGTCAGTGAGCTTCACGCTTTTGATAAAAAGATTGGATTCTCTCAAGGTAATGCAATTTGCTCATTTACCTTAGGATTCTTTGCTAAGAATGAGTCCCCTGCCAACCCGTGGCCTAGCTCATTCATTATTAAAAGTTTAATAGATATTCTATGTCCGGAGGAATTAAAGAGAACCCTTTGCCCCGTAAGGGCATTAAGATACTGTTTACTGAAAACGGAAAAGATCCTTGGGCCATCGAGCAGCCCTTGGTGCTCAGTAAAGGATCATTCTTACCCTCTTTCGAAAAATGCCTTGGTGTTCTTCATTAAGGATCTAATTCTAGAGGCGCACCCGCAAATTGACAAGGATACGTTGCCCATAGTGAAAGTTAAAGCACATGAAGTGAGGGCAGTTGCTACGTCCCTGGCTTTTAGGCATAATTTGTCTGTTGCCTCTATTATACAAACAATGTTTTGGAAATGCAAATCAGTGTTTGCAGCTCATTATTCATTATTTGTGTGACATTGAAACTGTCTACGAAAATTGCAGTACCTTGGGTCCTATTTCGATTGCTGGTATGGTGTTGGGAGAAGGAGTGTAGGAAGCTTCCTTCATCCTTCCAATTTTTTCACCTTGATTCATGGTGTTGAGTTTTATGGGAGCCTGGGGGTATGTACTTGGTATTTGGAGTGCTCACCAGTTTTAGTCCACAGTGGTTGGGTAATGGTATGCTGTAATGTTTGGCTATAGGCGATTGTGTTTTTTATTCTCTGGTTGTGTTTTTTGGTACTGTACCCAGGGCAGGGGCAACTTTGTTATTTTCGGACACTCTTTTGCAACAAAGGAATCCCGCTATGTAGCAGGTGACTCCTGGCTACACCGCCACACTGCTATGTGTTGAGATGAGCGCCATCCAGAGTCAGTACTTTCCTGCAGCAGCTCTCAACAGGTAAGGAACCAGCAAGCATTTCAACTAATGCTAGCAATAATTCTATTTCCTTTACTTTACTAATTTTAATGTATTAGAATAGATAACCCATGCATCCCACCTCCTATTATGTGGGATCCAGCTATGTAATTACTTGGTAAGTAGCTTATATAAAAATTACATTTTTGTAATAAAATAAAGTTTTATATATACTTAACAAGTAATTACATGATCAAAGCCCTCCCTCCTCCCCTCACATGGTTGGAAGGCATAAACATATTGAGCTCGTTTGCTAAGCTGGTTCCTCTCTTACCCCGAAAGTGGGCAGGCTCACTCGCCTAGCCAAAACAAAAGTAGCGCTACCGCAAATTTCAAAATTCTAGCTGCCAGTTAATAGACACTAATAGCTGTGTAATTACTTGGTAAGTATATATAAAACTATTTTATTATAAAAATGTCATTTTTGTTATTAAGACCTGATTCAAGTTTATCCTATCATATTTCGCTACAGTAGCGAATTTACAATCAATGATTAACTCGCCTTTACCGAGTAGCATAATAAAAAATTTAATTTGCGTTCGAGTAGCTTAATAAACATGAACATTGCTTCGCTACCATCTTTGCAGAGTAGCGTAATAAAACGTAAACATTGCTTTTGCTACTAACTGATATTTTTGGTAATGAAACACTTATCTGCAAATCTCAAATAATGTTTGTTAGGAGTTGAGATTTGTCTGTTTGATGGTACTCTCATACTTTTAACATTTGTCAGTGAAGAATTAATTAAACATCATCTTATTACACTTTCCTCTGCAGAGAACTGAAAAAGTGTAAGGGCAGGACGTAGTAAGGGGAGAAATTGTGCCTTATTTTGTTTGCACTGGGCTCTTGGAAGAACTGACATTCTTGACAGCCAAGAATCTGCTCTGAGCGCCCACGAATGCTTACCAACTCCCGAGTATTTAACTCTTGAGCTACTACCTCGCCTGGTGCCATCTACCTCCTGGGAGCACCCAGCGCCAACTCCCGATCGCCTGGCATCAGCTCTCCCCGCATCCTTTTTTTCTCTCCTGCTACTAGTCCTCTTATTTTTATTCACTTGCTCCTGTGCCTGGCTTCCTTCCCATGCCATTGCCAGTCTTGTGTCTGGGTTAACAGAAGTTAACCCTGTAATAGTGAAGTGTTGTGCAGTGGAGGAAGTGGCTACTCGTCCCTCGATGCTCCTAGACAAAGGTCACTGTCAGACTCCCATGCACCAGGGAGGAGACATACTAGAAGTCCTAGGGAGGTCAGGGGTTTACACACGGGTAGTTGCCCCCTCATTCAAGCCTGTTGCCAGTCCTAGGTATTGACAGACAGCCACTGGAAAGGCGTCTTACTGGATATGTAGTGAATGGGTAGCTATCCGGCCCCTCGGATCTATTAAACCCAGTCCCTGTCAGACTCCCATGCACCAGGGAGGAGGCATACTGAAGTCCATGGGAGTCCGGAGGGGTTTGCTGCGGGTAGTTTCCCCTCGGTCAAGCCTGTTGTCTGCAGGCGTCAACAGATAACCATTTAGAAGGCGTCCATAAAGATGTGCTTTCATTCTTCTAAGTGATATGGTCTCCAGTGTGGAATAGAAGCACTGATGGTGTGTTTTCTGCTGAATATTGGCCATTGAAGAGGCATTTTTCAGTTGCTAATCGCACTTCTCCATTCTCATGTAAGCAACTCAGGGAGCAGGAGCGTAGACCACAGACTTCTTGTAGCCTCTGGGACAGTCCTCAGTGCTGGTCTCAGCTTCCAGTTATGGAGCGCCAGCATTTGGCACAAGGCTCAACATCTTGATTCACGTAGCTCTGGTAGTATTGTCCGAGCATCCCGGATTTTATGAGCGCCCAGCAATGTCCGAGCACCCACCAGTGTCTGAGTGCCATCTCCTGTCCGTTTGGTGCCAGCTGTCAGGCATCTGGCACCAGCCTATAGGTGACTGGTGCCAATTCATCCTTGGCTCGGCGCCTGTTTCTTTTTAAGAACGTACTCTTCTTCTTTCTTGGGTGCCAGTTCCGACTGAATAGAGATCAAGACAATCCTGACTTTCAAGTGGCCGGCGACTATCCTTGAGCACCGGACGCCAGTTCTCCAGTATCAGACCAGACAGCCAGTTTACAAAGGTTTTTCTCTCTCTTCAGTCTGCTCCAACTTCGTTTCAAGTTCAAGGTGAGCCGACATTGCTTTCCTTTAACGACTTCAGTGTCTTGGAATCCTGTCCTTTGTGGACAGAGGCTGTATGTCCCTATTTTGTGAGCTTACTGAGAAAGCTCCCACCTCTAGCATTTTTGTCTTCCCCCTAAAGTCTCCTAGGAGTTGAGTGTTGGACTTTCATTGATAAGGAGCTAAACAAGTATCTTTTGAATTGCCTTTTCCTGGTACTTTGATGGAACGAGACCTCCTTGCTGAAGATCTTGTAAAAGTTTTTAAAGGAAAGTTTATCTTTACTGGCAGCAAAAGCAAAGGGTTAAGGTAGAAATTAAGTGGTGACTGGGAGGCTTCGCCTCATTTTACCTCTTGCCCTGTCTTTTGCGGACAAGGACAGTTGAAATGAATTTTATAGATTTCCCCTTTTCTTTAGAATCTCAAGAGGTACAGCTCTGGTGCCCCTATTCTACTATGAGTCATCTGTTGGCCAAAAGAATACCAAATGCTTTCAGACGGTCCACTAATTGCGTACTCTGAACGTTAGGGGATGAGTCCGCTGGGGACTCTATTTGTCCTCCGAGATGTTAGTCAAGTTAGTCAGACTTCTTTGAGAGTTTTGCGATTCTTCCTCTAGTTTCATCCAGTTCCAAAGTTTCCAACGCAGACAGTAACACCATGACTTTTCAAGTGGTTAAGAGGTTTGCTTCATCTCACAGCCTTCCTGTAGTTCCGCTGTGCTTCCGTGTATCATCCTTGATCTGTTTTCTTTGGAATGGCAATATCTTCTGAGCGTCCCCTTGTTGAAAGGCCTTTCTTGAGCTCCAAGCAGAAGAGTAAGTGCCATACTCTCTCTCGAACCAGTACTTTTTAGTGGCACCCATTCCTGAAAGTCTGGAATCATTTTCTGAACTCTTGGTGCCAACTTCCTAGCACCTGGCGCTGATGACCGAACTTCTGATACCTGATCCATAGCGCTCAGCACTATCCAGCCAGTAATAAGTTTCCAGCTGAACCCCTAGCTCCTGCTCACAAACATATTTTCTGTTTAGAGGATTATGTCTATCTGCAGAAGAATTTGTTGCAACTGGTTTTGGACAAGGCCACTGTTATTCCAGGTCTTATTTGTCTCTTCTGGACATTTCAAGCCTTTTATAAAGCGTGCCAGTTATTATATGCACAGTGTCACATCTCGGTCTTTATGAGGTATCGTCCATGCATGCGTTATTGAGTCCAATAAGTAATAGAGCCTGCACGGATGTCCATGTGTCCACACAACTGTCAAGTGTTACCAGGGTTGGCATTTAGTCCACACAGCTTTCTGTGAGTCTGCACGATGGTCTGCGTGGTTGCTCGGTTGCTTACGAGTCCACAGGATCGTCTGCGGGTTGATATGAACACAGTCTCTCTCAAAGAGAAAAAGAAAGATCTTCCAGTTGGGAATCTAAGCTTCAGCCTGTAAGGCACTTGTCTTTTCTAGAGTCCTCACTCCTCTTACCCTAGGCCAAGTGGGACAGGGAACACAGCTGGGCCCCGTTGTTATTTCCTAAAGCCCCAGTTTTAAGTCGGACCTGCAGTGGTGGCTGTCCGAGCTTAGCCTTTTGGAAGAGAAATTCCTTCTTCCATTGAGACTAGTCTTAGTCTTCTCACATCTTGATTTACATTAGAAGCCCGTATGGGGTTGTGGGAAGTTCCCAGGACATGTCCCCAGGAAAACAAAGCCTTCACGCCTGTGAAAGAGAGCTGAAAGCGATCCACATAGGGCTTCAGTGCTTCTCATCCCTAGTTCACTCCATACTGTGGTAATCCATTTAGACCAGACCACAGTCCTAACATTTATTACTTTAGCAAGGAGACTCTTGCTCACTTTCTCCCCCTAACAGCAGGAGAACTTCTACACTGGACAATCAATCGATTGTTTTAGTCACTCAATTTTTTTCAAGCAAACTAAAGCTCTGGCGGATGAACTGAGCTGTCAGAAGCTTGATCTTTCTTCCAAGTGGACCTTGATTCCCCTGGTCTGTCGGGTTCTGTGGAACCTATGATAAGCTAGGCCCTTCAGGCACCCCTATGCTTTCCTATGCTTTCCTGATATAGTCAAGGAAGTGCTAAGCATTTTTAAGCTCATTGCAACGTTGCAATACCCTTTTTAACCCCGTTCTGAACCATGATATGTCTTCTGAACCTACCATGGTTGGTAAAGCTTCCAAAGCTCCCTCCCCAGTCCATTTTACTCAGTCAACCTCACTTCGAGAGATACCACCAAGGGTGGTGTGCTCTTATCTGGATGGACTGCACACTGTCGGGAATCTTATCAGAACGAAGGGGTTTTTGAAGATGTACTACAGGGACAATTGCTAAATGCAGGCGTCAATCCTCTTGCTCTGTCTGCCAGACTAAGTGAGCGTTTTTTTTTATCCCGTAATTGGCCTCTCAGACTCCTCATTCCTTCTTCCGAGACATCTGTGGCCTCATAGTGGATTTCCTCTTTGAGGAGATGTAGACTCTCTTATATTCCATCAAGGGGTATCAACCCCCATTTCACTCAGTAACAAGGTTTGCTCATTTACCCTTTAACCTTCTAGCCAAGAACAAGGACTTTCCAGTCCTGGTTCTGTTCTTTCTACCTTAAGAATTAAGGGAAGAGAAGGCATTCTTGTCACCAGAGAGCAGTGCTCTAAGCACCTAGGAGTGCCCTTCAGCTCCCGAGCTCTTCCTTGCCTGACTTTTAGCTCGTTTGTCTCCAGCCACACCCTGGTTCCAGCTCATGCTCCAAGTGCCTAGGAGCGTCAGACAGTTCCTGAGTAATACCTCTCCTGGCACCTAGATCGTCTGGCACCAACTTCAGCTTGGCGTCATCTCAGAGCACCCAGTGCCAGCTGCTGGTCGTTTGATGCCAACTCTCCCCTCATCTCTGGTTCTGGGGAGAGTAGTGAGCTCTTTTCCGTTTGGAGCTTTCAGATATTGCCTGAGCAAGATCAGAAGAGCAGAGGACCTTCCATATCCTTAGATTATGGTAAGGACCCTTTTCGCCCTCTGACTAAGAATACTGTATATTTATGAGACCACTCTCAGGTTCAGAAGAGCAGTTTGCCTACTTTTAAGCGGAAGCTAGGCATGTCAGAACAGCTTCTACCTCATCAGCTTTCAGGCACAGGATGCTCCTTACTTCTGTTCTGCAGTTGACCTACTGGATGTGTAATCAATCTTCACTTCTCACAATTTTAATGACAGTTAAAACAGTGATAAAATTTTTGCAATACCTTGCAAAGTATTAGTAACTGGCATGGTATCACGGAAGGAAGCATAGGATTTTCTCTTAATCTCTCCACTTGTAGTGAAGTGTCGATTTTGAGGAGGCGGGGGGGATGGGTACAAGGTGCGCAGAGCACCCACCACTCTCAGTGGATGGGTTGTGGTTTTTCTTCACTGTAGGTGAAGGGGCACCTTTTAAAATTTTGTAAGCCATCGGATTACTCCTTGAGCTGCATAACTTCCACTGATGCTTTGTTAGCAATCGGATTACTCCTTTGTTACAAAGCTCCCACTTAAGTAGAGGCGTTCCTCGGCTTTACCTCCACGCCACTACAGGTTAAGATGAGTACCAACCAGAGGCAGTATTCTCCTGCAGTGGCTGTCTTGACTGGGAAGGAACGACAGGCATGGTCTTCAGTGCTAGCAACTTTTCTATTTCAATTCATTGCATGGCTTAATGCTTTGGAATAGAATTTGTCCATGTATCCCACATCCTGTCAATATGGGATTCAGCTATGTAATTACTTGGTAAGTTACTTATATAAAATTGATATTTTTTAATGAAATAAAGTTTTATATATACTTAACAAGTAATTACAGAATCGGAGCCCACCCTCCTCCTTTCTGATGGACATGGGGCACAAACAGAATGAGATTGTCTGCTAAGTTGTTCTTGGTATTTCTGTTAGTGGGCAGGACTTGTCACCATACACTAAAACAATTGAAGCGCAAGCGCGAATTTTGATATTTAGCTTGCCGCGATAGTTTGAACTGTAGCTATGTACTTACTTGGTAAGTATATATAAAACTTTGTTCTATTATAAAAATGTCATTTCTGGATCGGGGTCCCGTGTCACCCGGTGAAATAATCCATTCAGCACTTATTTCTAGGTAATTCCGTTGCTAGGTACCAGAGAAAAGCTAAATGTAAAGCTGGGGTTACTACCCCCAGAGCGAGCTCCAAGAAATGGAGTCGTGTACGGTAAAGGGTGAGATTGTCACAATCATGGGACCCTGCCCTATAAAGATTCCCAATGTCAAAAGTCCCAACGAGAGAGGTGCCGATACAAACCCATGCACTACTCGTGGACTGTACACAAGTCAACGCTAGTCGCATTCCATTTTAGCACGCGATTTCGTTCGCACGTAATTTCGTTGTGCTCCTTATTTTTGCGCTATTATAGCTTCCTCGCAAGGTTCTTCTTCACCAAACTTGAGTACCAGTGTTTTGTTTTTTAGGTGATTGAGGCTCCTTATTTCCCTTTAGTTTAATAATTAAAGGGATTTATAACGCCCGTCTCGATCTCCTCTCACGGCGTCTCATGACCTCTTTTGGTCTTGGGTCAGCATGTTTGTTTTGTGTAATTTATTTGTAATTTTTCTTGTTTGGGATATTTTCCCAATTTGTGATTCCTAATTTAAGTGGGTTTGATTATTTTTATGTTTGTTCTGTGCCCCTTTGCTACGAGAAGTGAAGTTTGGCGTTTAGGCTACGGGCTTCCCCCTCGGGCCTATTCGCTTCTTATATTTTCTACATCATGCCTTAATTTTGTCCCTCACTTCTCTTAGCTTCTGGGAATCTTATTTTCATTGGTACTGTTACGGTTATTTGCTTTGTTTTTGCAATTTAGTGAATTTTGTGTTCTCTTGCTGGTCAAGTGCGGTCTGGCTGTTTAGGCTACGTGGTTCCCCCTCGCCCCTATTCGCTTATTATCATGGCTTTATTATGCCTTATTTTAGACTCACTTCTCTAAGCTTATGGAAACATGATTTTCATTGGTACATTTAAGATTATTCTCTTTACGTTTGACCTTGTGCTCGGATGCTTTTGAATTTTGTTGATTATTTTGGGTACTTTTATATAACTGGAGGTCGGCCATTTCCCTTCACGTTCATGTCGTGTTGGGCCTGGCTATCCTCCTACATGTACCTTATAGTAATTTTCTGTTATATTATCCCTTTATGTTTGGGTTGGTTAGTTAGCTTTTATCCCTCTCCTAGGCTTCCTTCCTTTGCATCGCCTCAGTTAGGTTAGCCTAGGGGTTAGGCTATAGCATTTTTCCCTTCGGGGAAAAAAGGTTAAGGGGGGGCGATCTCGATCTGTACGTATGAGTTTCATGTCTGGTGCTTCCCTTTGTTTGGTTTTGGCTTGGGTATATAGCCTACGTCCACCCTCTCCCTGTTTCGGCTTTTCACTTAGGCTAATGTTCCTGATAGGTTAAGCTGGAATAGCGAGGGTTTACCTGCTTAGCCTATCCTAGTTCAATCCTTCTTTGGGTTGCTTACCAACTATAATTTATTGTATCGAGAAACCCCTTCTTCCCCATTTTGCCCAATCCCTTTGCTCTCTCTCCCCTTGGTTCGTTTTCAAGGTTTGTTAACTTACCAAGGCTTGAGAGC
Source organism: Macrobrachium rosenbergii (assembly GCF_040412425.1). Taxonomy (NCBI): domain Eukaryota; kingdom Metazoa; phylum Arthropoda; class Malacostraca; order Decapoda; family Palaemonidae; genus Macrobrachium; species Macrobrachium rosenbergii. The sequence continues at coordinate 13,681,996 of NC_089782.1, forward strand.
ACTTTATCCTTATTTTGGTGCTGTAGCCTACATCCCCTCCCTCTGCATTGATTGGTTTGTCCCTCGGTATTGAGTGTCTGACCTTATCGGTTGGCACCCCACCTAGGGCCTAGAGGTGACCGGGAGTGCTCTCCCCACTCCTGTTCACACTCCATTTACCTTTCTTTGCTCTCCTGGCCATAGAGGTTTTTGCCCTTCCTCCCCTTTTCTCTTGCTCTTGTTGTGCAACACAGCTCACATAGCGAGGGGACGTATGAGGATCTCTGGGCGCCCGGGGAGTGCTGTCCCACCCCTGGTCGCTGCTTTGGGTTACCAACCTCCTGGCCTATCCCTCCCTCCCCTTCCTTTTACGTCGACTGTTTCCCTTCGTGGTGCTTCCTACCAGTCCGCACCTCGCTGTTGGGATCTCATACGAGGCCAGTTAGCGTTTTCCACCTAACTGTCTTCTGTCTTATTTGCTTTCGGCGTTCCCCCTCCATTTTGCTAACTACCTGTTCGGTGTTTCATTATATTGTTGGGCGCTCTCCTTGCTTACCGCTCCGGCGGCTTTAGTGTTTAGCGGTTGGTGTTCATCCCCCCACCGCTATGACTTTGTTCAGGATATCTTCCTCTCTTGGCTCTGAGTGCGCCCACCTCCGGACAGTTCATAACCTTCCCACTATATTTGTATCCGTCACATAATTTTAAACATGGTCGCTCCGGAATGTTTCCGGTGGCTCTGTTTTTGTGTCTATGAGTTTTGAACTGTTAGTCCGGTTTTCTCTCTGGTTTACTCCGGTGGGTTTTCCTGGTCTGACTAGGCTAAAGTCGCTGCTACGGAACTCTGCTCCGGCGTCCGTTCCAGCATGCTCATATCTCATACGCTTACAGCTGGTGTTGTCAAGTGCAGGTATGCTCCGCAATCCTGCAACAAGCCAGCGGCCACGGAGTCTGTAGTTCCCATTCCGGTGTGCGGTCTGTGTTGGGGAATTAATAGTTTGGCACCCGGACGGTTGTGATGTATGCTACGCTCTCTCCGAGCAGGCTACTTGATGAATCCGTAGGTTTCATATACACCTGTCGGTTTTACCTCCGCCAAACTCCGCCTCATATGGCTTATTTATAGTCGCTCCTTCGGTGTTTGGGCTCTCCGGCAAGATACTTGATGAATCGGTAGGTTTCATATACACCTATCGGTTTTACCTCCGCCAAACTCCGTCTCATATGACTTATTAATAGTTGCTCCTCCGGTGTTTGGGGTCCTAATTTTCCCCCTCCTGGAGGCCGGCCGCAAGTCTCGTAACTCTTCGCTTCAGACCCTCTAGTCCGGGGTCGGCGGCTTCGGGCAAAACGAGGCGGAAAATCCTATGTCCTTCGGTGGACATTTGTAATGTTCCTTTCCCGTAGGTTTCATATACACCTATCGGCGCCCAGATCTCAGCGTCAGTTGCTGAAGAAGTCGCTGCCCCTTTGGCTATTTTCCCGGGGTCCAAGAGATGACCCGGTCCTCTTAAAATAAATTAGCTATTTGCGGAGAGTTTACTGAAGACGTTGCGGCCTTCAGTCTCGTTCTCGAACCTGTGAACATCGTCCCGGAGTAATTAGTAGGTGCGGGAATAAGTGAGACAAACTTTTTCTGCTTAGCTCTCCTCCTTCTTTTGCTTTTTTCCTTTAGGGGATTCGTTAGATCCTCATCCCTTTTGGACGGTTCCTGGTCTACCGTCCCTAAGGTGAAATCAGTCAAAGAAAGACCTTTTTAAAACCCAGAAGACCCGCTCCGGGGCCCCCTCGAGGACGTCACAGATCTCTAGTCCGGTGCTGTCTACGAGTTAGGCCTCGTCTTCTGGAAAGGGGCACGGCCCAAGCAGAGTAAGGCGGTTACCCCCTCCTTCCTTTGTTGCAGACTCTTTTGCGGGTCTCCTTATAAGGACCTCGACATGAGGGTCATTGACAAACTATCAAAGCTATCTGCCTCATGGGTCCGTGCTTTCCCTTTCCCAGGAGCTTAAATCCCAAAGGGATTAATCTCAGGATTCATTAGCAGCGGATCACCTGCAAAATCCTGCTCCGTTCCGGAATCTTACTCCGTTCCAGACACCTCCACCCTTTTCCCCTTCGGTCTGGGGAACCCTTGGCGCCTAACCCTTTATGCTTCCCAGCATGAAGGTACCCTTCTATCGAGGGTGGGGGCACACGGAGGTTGGCGGAACTGCATTTCTTCCCTTCCGGTCTGGTATCCCCTTATCCGGGTTTTGCCAGACTGACAGAAGGGGCATGGAATCTATCTGACAAGATCCCTAAGGAAACCCTCATCTTCCCTAGGGACTGGGCACAATCGTCTCTGTTGAGAATTCTAGAGGAGTGGCTGGCAGAGAATTTCAAGCTCACGCCAGCTAAAAGGGTCTTTACTGTGTTCTCTTTAAGAAACCTGCTTCCTACCCCTTGTGCTCCGAATGTAGCCCCTCTTATCAACAGGCTTGTTTCGGAAGTAAACCACTGACACATCTCCGGGAGACAGATCCCACAGATACGTTCACAGTGAATCTTCTAACCCCGGACTACGCTTCTAATTTATTCAGCGTACAGCTCCCTAAGCTTCCGGAGTCGTTCCCGGAAGCTGAAACAAGGTGTAAGGACAGGCTTGCCAGGTCCTTGAACTCTTTGACTTTAACGGAAGCAATGTCTGTGGTATATAATGGCGGTTCGTTGTTTCGGGTCCTGATAAAATCCCTCTTGTCAGGTTTTCTGCAGGACCTGTTTAATTTCATCACAGTCCAGTTGGACAGCTGAAAACACATCTTTCGGCAGCCACGTTCCGCCATGAGCCAAATAGGCTTATGAACAGTTTCACCTGGGGAATTAATCTTTTCCCCAGGTGGGCGTTGTTGCGGTCTGTCCGGGGCTACTAAAGTTAATCAGAGCCTCCGTTCTCGTTGGGGTCTACCCTAAAAGCGGAAACAGTCTGAACTTGCCAGGCCCTATCCCAAGTCCGGCAAGAAGTTCATGTAGTTCAAGCGCCCCCCTGCTCAGGCAGTGGTGCAGGCTCTTCAGGTTCCTGCCCCTGGACAACCGTCAGCCTCTCACTCCCAGCCTCCACCTCAATGTGTGCTGGTTCAGCCAGCACATCAGCCCCTAGTGGCTCCCCCATATGTCTCCGCCTGGGTTTTCACTGCTTCATACGAAAACCCAAGGAAAGAATTTTCACTAGGCATTCTACCAGAGGCACTGAGCCTCGGGGTTATCACAGGGGCAGGGAAGCATCCTGCTCCTCTCCGAGAAATTGGGAAGGCAAAGGCTCCAGGGGAGGCAGGCAAGCCTCCTCCCAGTGGTATTTCTCAGGTGGCTGGGAGGCTGTACCGTTTTGGGGCCAGTGGAACTTCAGTCCCTGGGCCCAGAGTATAGTTATCAAAGGCCTGGGGTGGAGCTGGACTGTTTGTCCCCTCCCCAATCAGGTTCTGTCAGTTACCAGCCAGGGCTCTGAGGACTTTGTGAAAGGTCTGTTAAGGAAACAGGCAATAAAGAAAGCGAGACACTGATCGCAAGGCAGACTTTTTCAGTCTGCCAAAGAAGTTCCCTTCCGCTGGAGAATAATTCCAGACTTGTCCCGTTTATATTCCTCATTCAATGTGACAAGTCTCGGATGCTTACAGTCTTGTAGGTTCGGATCCTGCTGCACCGTGGAGCTGTAACCACCTCTATAGGCCTTTCCGACGCTTCCTATCACGTCTTAGTTGCAGGAAGGTTCTCTCCCTTCTTGGGATTCAGGTTCGGGGGCAGACGTGCCCCTTCAGGATCATGCCCTCCTCAATGTAGCCCCAGAATCTTCGCCAGTTTGAACGATACCGTAGTTCAACAGCTCCGGTATTAGAAGGTTATGCTAGCCGCATGTCTAGTCGCCTGGCTCATTTGGGCATCCAGCGTCGAGGATTGCCGGAGAGTGCCGGCCATTATAATCGGCTTTCTGGAGTCTCTGGGCTTCCAAGTACACAGGAAGGAATCCCGCCTGATTCCGGAGGGTAGCCTTCAGTGGTTGTGAATCCAGTGGAAGAGGAAAGAGATAGCAAGGGCAACCAGGCATTTCATCAAAACAAGCATACCTCTCCGCTGTGCCCAAGAAAAGGTCTTGGTTTTCTCCAGTTTGCTTCAGTGACGGTTCTCCTTCTGAAGTCAAAGCTGGAGTTTATAAATGGGGTATGGCGGAGTCAGGGACGTGTCTCCCTGATTCCTCCTATTTGAACAAGGCCCTCCGGCCTTGGGCAACAGTCAAGAGCTTATTGAAGTCAGTACCTCTTCAGCTCCTCCGGCCTCAGTATTCCACACCGTCACCTCTCTGAGCGGGTGGGGTGGATATTTTAACTCCATGAAGTACATGGAACTTAGTCGGTCAGCGTTCCGGCAGTTCCATATCAATGCTTTGGGGGGCTGTGGCAGTCTTCCTGCCCTTGGGAAAACTTCTTCCTCCCAGGAGGATTCATTTAAGGCTGGTTCTGAACAATGCAGCAGTAGTGCGCTGGGTGAACAAGGGGGTTTGAACTCGAATGGAATCCGTTCAGGTTATGGTTCAATCTTCTCCATAGCAAACAGACACAAGTGGCATCTGTCTGCCACCCTTCTCGTAGGGGTCCAAAAGGTCGCTGCTTTTTCCCTATCCAGGGCCTCCCCTGGTGTCGGAATGGTCCTTAGACGGAGCGTCATTCAGGTAGTTTTGCGATCTAGTTCCGGACCTAGGAGTAGGTCTGTTTGCAACCCAATTCAGCCACAAGCTATCTTGTTGTGTGGCCCCCCAACCTGGACCCTCTAGCTCTCTCCACGGGCACAGTGTCGTTAGGTTGGAACGGGTGGAAGTTGGTTTATCTGTTCCCCCTGGTGAACCTGTTATTTAAAGCCCTTCACAAGTTCAGAACATTCAAGGGTTGAGTAGGTCTAGTAACTCCCAACGGGCCGGAAGCCAGTTGGTTTCCACTCCTTCTGGGGTTGAAACCTTGGTGCTCCAAATCTGCGACCCAAAACTGCCACGAGTGGTATAAACTCAGCCTGTGTCAGCCTCCTCAAAGTTCTGGTGCCCTAGCTTTGTGGTCTTTGTGAAATTTACAGTTTAGGGGGAAACTGGTATTGGTCCTGTTATTACTGTCTTCCTAGAATCAGACAAGGGATTCTACTCTGCTGCAGTATGATTCTGCAGTTAAGTAACTAGCACTCTTCATATAGTTTCTGAAGCTACAGTAATGACGCAGACCGCATTCGGCCCGAGGAAAGTGTTTTGTGTGGTTTTTGAAGTCAGCCTCACAGGCCCTTAACTTTCAACCCTAAGGCCTATGTTCGTCTGAGACCAGTACTCCGTCCACATTCGGTTTCCTGGTCTTTGAGTAATGTATCGGAGTTAGCTTCGGTAACCAACAATCATCTTGTTCTTACCTTTCCTTGTTGGGGAAGACCCAAAAAATTTTAATCAGCTTAGCTTCTAGTGCTAGTATTCCTGTACTGTCTGCCCTGTCTAGCGGAACCAACCATATTGGTTTCCCCACATCAGGGGTAGTGTTGCGGATTCCTCACCCTAACTTTCTAGCTAAAGTTGAAGGTCCTCATTTTGGGTGGTCACCTTGGAAAGTACTCCCCTTTCACAAGGTCTGTTTCTGTGCCCAGTTTATTCCTTACAGGCTTTTTTTGACAGGACCTCTCAATTTTTGTCAGGCCTCTCTTTATTAAAAAGGGGGTACTGTCATTGTGTCTGCTATTAGGCAGCAAGTTTTGTATTTTCTTAAACAAGCCTATTCAGGTTCAATTCCAAAGCTCATGATATTAGAGCAGTAGCCACTTACATTAATTATATTTTCATTACATGAATTTTGGGGACCTTACCAAATGTTCAGGGTGGAATTCTCCCCTAGTTTTCAAAAGTCACTGTTTGAAATCTTTAGAAGCTCTTAAATTCTCTACGGTGGCGGCAGGGAACGTTGTCCCTCTCTCTGGTTCCCTTCTGATTCTTAGTCACTTTCCCCTTCACTGCCTCAGTTATTTTACAACCAGTTCATTGTCTTTAATAGCATAAGAATGATATTTATTTCTGTGTTATTATTTCACCGGGTGACACGGGACCCGATCCAGAAAAAGGATTTTGACAAAGGAAAATCTATTTCTGGGAGGGGCCCATGTCACCCGGTGACCCACCCTGTTTTTCATTCTCTCCCTCCCATGGTAAACATCATTCTGGTGGGATGGGTGCTAACATGGAATGCGACTAGTGTTGCCTTGTGTACAGTCCATGAGTAGTGCATGGGTTTGTATCGGCACCTCTCTCGTTGGGACTTTTGACATTGGGAATCTTTATAGGGCAGGGTCCCGTGATTGTGACAATCTCACCCTTTTACCATACACGACTCCATTTCTCTTGGAGCTCGCTCTGGGGTAGTAACTCAAGCTTTACATTTAGCTTTTCTCTGGTACCTAGCAACGGAATTACCTAGAAATAAGTGCTGAATGGATTATTTCACCGGGTGACACGGGCCCTCCCAGAAATAGATTTTTCCTTTGTCAAAATCCTTTATTAAGTGTTGTATTGATTGATTGATTATGAAATTTAGGTCTTGAAGAGCAAGCTCCAGAACCCATCAGGATTATTCAGCGCCGTAATGAAGGTGAAATATATAAATTAATGATTGATAATGAATAGGTGAATGATGACATTCTAGTAAAATTCAGTGTTGCATGGCCTTGGAGGTGCCAATCCACCTTCCCTACCCATTATTTAAGAAACACTGCCTTTATGCTTGGTAGTTATGTCAAGTGAAGTTAAGTTTCACTCATGTGCATGTGACTTGAAGTTGGAGGTTAAGAAATGTGTCACTCCATCATATCCATTTCATCATGGCATCCTTTTAAGCCAATACAAGTCTCTCTCTCTCTCTCTGTTCCAGGGCATTTCTTGACCCATATTCCTACTGAAAAGTAAGGAACCATTTCTTCTTCCCAGAGAATCCATATGGTTCCTTCAGATTAATCTTTTAGTTCCAGGAGCTTAGCTCTCATGCGTAAATTACTATTCAAGCTATTTAAAGAATAATAATAGGCTTGCGATAAAACAAGTAGTGTATAATATTTTTAAAATATGAATATTTTCAATAAACAATGATTTCTTTCACCTGAATTACCCTCCTTTCAATCCTCTATTTTGTGGTAGCTGCTTAGACTACACAAGAAGTGAGAAAGTTAGCCATAGGACTTTAGAACTAAGCACATGCACAAGCTTGCCATGAGTGAGAGGTCTTCATCCTCTTATTCTACTGGGATTGAAGTGTCAGGGATTTGTGCATGTGAGCAGTAAGATTTTTAAGAATTTATACAATTTATACATTTTTAATTATTGAATTTTTCAGCTGTGAGAAATTGCTCATTGTTGTTTTTATAATGATATATATCCTTCTAGGTTCAGAAGTAAATCTTGACAAGTACATCTCTGAGCACCCGGAGGTATTAGGTAGCCCTGTTACCAAAATGTTCCAGAACCAGCTTCCTTTCCTTTTCAAAGTTCTAAGTGTTAACCAAGCTCTTTCCATCCAAGCACATCCAAACAAGGTACTATACTGTATTTTATCACTATCTGAATTTTTAGGAAGATTTTTTTTTAAATGTGCTCAAGAGTATTTGTTGTTGGGTAATATTGAAGTACATCTCTTAGGGTATATGGTAGAATTTTGATAATGGAAGTCAGACAGATAAGTGAAGAACAGTGTGGGTTCATACCAGGAATAGGACATGTGAATATTGTTTTTGGTATGAGACAACTGTGTGAGAATTTTGAGAGGAAAGGGAAAAATTTGTGATATGTATAGTGCATGGGTCAAGAACAATTTTGTTATAGAGTTATTGAAGATGTGATGTGGAGAGTGATGAGGTTGTATACTATAAATGTTAGTTGATGAAACTGAAGCTTGTTCAGAAACTGAAGCTTGTTCAGTATTAGAATGCTTTCATGACTATTAAATACTTTTATTGATGGAGCAATGACAGAATTCATATAAGGATTGATGAAGGGGAAATGGGTAGGATAGAAAAAGTTTGGGAATGGAGTTACAGGTGGCTAATGTGTGCAAATGATGCAGTGTTCATTAGTAATATTGAAGAGAAGTTGTAGATACTTATAAAACTTTGTAGTTGAAATTTTTGTAACGTAAAAAAGTTAAGGAAAAAGTTAGCAAGAGTAAATATAGTGAGTGTAAATGGAAGACAAGAAGTTGGAGTGGTAAATTTGAGTTCTGATGGTGAAAGAAAGGAAGTGGTCCATCCACATAGATACTTAGTGAATATAATGGATAATGGTAGGATTATAAGTGGTGAGTGTCGCAAAGTAGGTGAGGAAGGAAAGGAAGCAGAAAGTTCTGCAAAACATTTGGAAGAGAAAATGCCTATGGAAGTAGTTGGAATGTATGAAGAGGCTGTAGAACCACCTCCCATTTATTGAACTGAAGTGTGGATGTTGTTTGTGAAGGCTTGAATAGTGGTTTAAGAAGGGTTGATAAGTGAGGAGGTGGCCAAATGCAAAGCACAGGTGAAAAGATGGATCGGTTTTGTTTTGAGGTGTATGGTCACATGGTGAGAACTGAAGAAAAGAAAGACATACTGTATAGAAGTATGAAGGGAAGGAGATGAGGAAGGCTGAGAAAGTGCTAGCTAAATGTTGTGGAAGAGGTGTTGGAACAGAAGTTCCTTGATATATATCGAGAAATTGGTTTATCACAGAGTTGAGGGGCACAGGTTATGTCAGAAGTAGGCAACACACTGCAGGCAGGAGCAGTATGTGATACATCTTCTCACATCATTTTCAGCACCTTTCCCAGTATTTCATAGTACTGTGTGCTTAAGAAGTCTTATTCCTCTATATGTATTTCTGTATTGTCATCATCCCTTTTCTTTTATATACCATTGCTGTAAGGCATTTTACAATTAATTTTCTGCTCATTTTCATGCCCTATTTCTTCCTTTATCATGTTTTCATATACAGTATTCTAATTTGCTCATGAAGTAACTGGTTATTCCTGATGGTCGTGGGGCTTTTCAATTTTTTTATGAGGGAAATTTTAACCATTTCGGCTGTTATGTTTTCAATTTGTTCTTGGATGCCAATGTTTACCAGTTCATTTCCTTAGGTGCATGTTCAGGCCACTTCAAATCTGAAACTTATACTCCCATTTAATTACCAGTTACACATTTGTATATACACACGTAAAAGTGTTTTAAAATGTCATGTGTACTGGTGTGCAAGAGAGATTTCATTGAAAGTATGCTTGGAGCTAGTGATGGTAGGCACATAGCAGCACTGACTTCTAACCCATTGAAAAATGTTTTCTGCTACAGTATGGTTGGTAATGTTGTGCTTTTGCATCTTGGATGTGTGTTCAAACTACATGAGGGTGGAAACTTATTCTGTCATTTAATTGCCAGTTATACATGTATATATCATGTGGTGAAGCTCCTAACATTGCTATTTTTCCATGAGAAACCTACGTCAGACATAGTCAGGTCATGATTATATCTTAGAAAGTAAGACGAGCAAATAGAGATTTTTGAAGCTTGAGCAATTAAGCGTTACTGCTTTTGAGTATATGAATTGAACAGAAAAATACCAAGTGAATAAGTATGATAATATTTAATGAAAGAAAAAAAAGTATGTTGTAAATGTACTGGATGCATATCATGAAATTTTTATCAGATGGAAATTCCTCTTTCTGCTCTGAAAAAAGAGGAGAGTGGTTTTTGCCAAAGTCTTTTTATTTACTTACATTTGTTTATTCACTAGAGAATAATTACCTAGTTTTATATACATTAAGTAACTTATCCAAGTAATAACATAGCTATAGTTTCAACTCGCACGGCAGCTTAAATTAAAAAATTCGTGGGTAACACTTCAGAGTTTAGTGCAGGTGACTGTCCTGCGCACTAATGGGAATACCAGGAAAGACTTAGCAGACAACCTCATTCTGTTTCTGCCTGCGCTCAAGTAAACACCAAGTGCCAATGGTAGCTTTGTTTTTAAATTTGCCAGTTGGAAACTGGGTTTTGGCGAAGTATTATTGCTCATTTTGGGTAGCCTTCAAGCCTACAGCTTTCAGGATCAGTATTTTATTGTTTTGTTATTAAGATCTGATTTGAGGTTATATTTTGCTACAGTAGCAAATTTGCAATCATTTGATTAACTACCACTAACATAATTTGCCGATTAAACATAAACATTGCGTTCACTACCTCCTTTACTGATTAGTGCAATAAAATGTAAATATTGCATTCGCTTCCAAACTGATATTTTCGGTAATGAAACACACATCTGCAAGTCTCAAATAATGTTTGATAGGAATTGAGATGTCTGTATGATGGTACTCTGTGTACTTCAAACTATTGTCGGTAAAGGTTGACTTTCCTTTTCCAAGTACAGTATTGTAATAAATGTAAATATTGTGTTCGCCACCAGACTGATATTTTCGGTATGATATGCATATCTGCAAGTCTCAAGTAATGTTTGATAGGATTTGAGATATGTCTGTATGATGGTATTGTACTCTGTGTACTGCAACTATTGTCAGTAAAGGTTAACTTTCCTTTTCTGAGTAGCGTAATAAACGTAAATAATGTTTTCGCTACTGGACTGATATTTTCGGTAATGAAAACCATATTTGCAAGTCTCAAATAACATTTGATAAGAATTGAGATATGTCCGTATATGGTACTCGGTATACTTCAAACTGTCAGTAAAGGACTAATTGAACATCCTCTTATACTTTTCTTTGCAGAGAACTGAAAAAATGTAAGGGCAATACATAATAAGGAGAGAAACTGTGCTCTATTTTTTGTTGCCTTTTTTGAGGAGAGTAGCCATTCTCGATAGGTGGGAACCTTGCTCCGAGCACCCAAAGTGTTCATTAGCTCTTGAGCTCTTAGGTTCCAAACTACTAGCTTGCCTGGTGCCCAGCTAGCCTGGCGCCAACTATAGCCTGGCAACAGCTGAGAGCTCCCAGCTCCCAGTGCCGATTCCTGATCTTCCAGCACCAGCTCTCTCCCTGCATCAATTTTCTCCTGCTACTGGCCCTCGTTATTTTTCTCCACTTGCTCCCGCATTTGGCTCCCTCGCTTCCTTCCCATGCCTATGCCAGTCTTGTGTATGGATTAACAGAAGTTAACCCTGTGAATGTGGAGTGTTGTGCAGTGGAGGAGGTGATTATCTGGCTCACCAGTCCTCCTAGACCTAAGTCACTGTCATACTCCCTGGGAGAAGTCATATTGAAAGTCCAATGGAGGCTGGTGGGAAGTTGTTGCTGGTCCGAGATACCGACAGACAGCCATTGGAAAGGCGTCTTACTGGATGTGTAGTGGAGAAGGTGGCTATCCGGCCCCTTTGGATCTCCTAAACCCAGTCCCTGTCAGACTCCCCTGAACCTGGGAGGAGGCATGCTGACGGTCCTTGGGAGTCTGAAGGCGGTTTTGCACTTCTCCCCTCTCCTGTAAACGGTCAGGGAACAGGAGTGTAGTTTTCAGCCTTCTTATTATGTCAGGGACAGTCTTATGCTTATGTCTCATGGACTCCAGGTTGTGCAACGCCGGTATTTGGCGTCAAACGGACCAGCAGTGTTTGAGTGTTCACCATGGTCCGAGCCAACAGTGCCCGAGCACCCCATAGCGCCCGAGCTCGTGTCCATATAGAGCTCCCAGCACCAGCTCTCATGCTTCCAGTGCCCGCCTTCTAGTGTTTGGCACCAATTCCTCTTTGACTTGGAACCTGTCTCTTCTAAGAACATACTGTCGTTCTTTTTTGAGCACCATTTTCCAACTGAATGCCTAACCCCGGTCTGCAAGTGGCTGACGCTATTATCTGATCACCCGGTGTCCACTCTTCGGTATCAGACTTCTACCTTTGTGCACCATACAACTTCTCACAGGTGTTTTTGACTTTCTTCAACCTGTTCCACCTTTGCCTAGAGTTCCAGACAAGCCAAAGCTGCTCTCTTTGCAGTGTCAGTTAGTGTCTCAAGCCCTGTCCCTTGCAGACAGGGACTTTGGTATACAAATTTATGAGCTTGTTGAAGGAAGCTCCACCTCTGGCAGTTTTTCTTTGCCTTCAAGTAGTATCAGGGAGTTGGGAGTCTGACGTGGGTTTTTAAGTGAGCAAGACAGGTGTCTTTCATTTTTCCTCCCTCTGGTGCTTAGACGGAATTAGTTCAAGATATGGGAAGTAAAAGGTTTTTCTGGACTGACACAGGAGCAGGGCTAAGAAGATAGAAGACTCTCAAGTGTTACAAAGAGACATCACTTTGATTGATCTCTTAGTCCTGTCCTATGGGGATAAGGACAGTTGAGATAGTTTTTTGAGGTTTCCACTCCTTTGGGATCTCAAAAAGGGAGTTTTGGTGCTCTTTTTCCCTTGCCTTCAGCCATCTACCAATGGAATCACAGCTACTTCCAGACGGTGTGATAGTTTTGTAACCCCACTCTTTCTTTTTATTTGGAACATTAGTGGATGAGTCATCTGGAAACTCGGTTATCCACCAAGATGTGAATCAGTTAAACAGCTGTATATGAGAGTTATTATCCAGTTCTGAAGGTTCGGGTGCGATTTTAAGCACCATGGCATCCTTTTGGCTTCTTACGACCTCTGAAAGACACACAGGTAATGGTTGCAGATTTTTCTGCTTCCCATCCAGCAGTCAGAAACTACCTTCAGCTCTCAGCCTTCCTATGGGTTTCGCTGTGGTTCCATATATCTCGTCCTTGGTCCAGTTTCCTTTGGAATGACGCTATCTCCCCTCCTGGGTGTTCTTTGTTGGAAGAACTTACTTGGACTCCAACAGAAGAGAAAGCGCCATGAACCCTCTCTCTAGCAGTGCTCGTTTCTGAGTGCCTGAAATCACCTTCCGAGCTCCTGGCGTCAGCTTTCTGTCGCCAACTCCCTAGTGCTCAACACCTGTTCCAGAGTTTTTGGCACTATCTAGCCATACTAGGCTCCCGCCAGTGAAAGTCTAATTCCTTTAGAGCATTGTGTCTGACTGCAGAAGTAGTAGTCACACCTGGTTTTTGGTTCAAGGCCAATGTTATCCAATGGTCAGGCTTTTGTGTCTTATGGACTTTCTAAGATTTTTTAAGCACATCAGATATTAGTTTTAGTCACGCACAGTTCCACATGTTTTGGTCTGTACAAGGTACCATCAAGTCCATGCGAGGCATTATCAGAAATAAGAAGCCGATCCTGCCCTGATGTCCATGTGTCTGTAGTGGTCAAGTATTGGCAGGGTTGGCAACTAGTCTGCTTAGTTGTCTGCAAGTCTGCATGATGTTCTTCAGATTCGCTCAGTTGCTTGCGGAGACGAACCAAAGAGTCCTGTCTTCCATTCTCTAGGGCAATTGGGTGGAGTTCTTAGAGATGTAGGATACTTCCTTCCATGTCCACGCAGACTCCGAAGAGTATCTCAGACCTATCTTACGAGACAGGGCCTTCCAGTTCGAGAATTTAAGCTTCAACCTCTACAGCATAAGCCTTCTCTCGAGCCTTTGCTCCACTTACTTTTGTAGTCTTTTCTGGCCATGAACATCAGCCTTTCCCACAAGACCAACATGGACAGAGAATCATAGCCGGACTCCACTGTTTTTCCCAAAACCTTGTTTTCAGTAGGACATGTAGTGGTGGCACTCTGAACTTAAACTTTTGGAAGGGAAGTCCCTCATCATGAGACTAGTCTTAGATTGCTTCTCATCCCTTGGTCTAGACGGGGGAGCTCGCTCGGGGAACTGGGAAATTTCTGGGAAGAACGGAACCTTCTCATATGTGTCAGAGAGCTGAAAGCCATTCGCTTAGCACTTCAGTTCTTCTTGACCCTCACTAACTTCTAGACTGCAGCATCCATTTAGACAGGACCACAGTCTTTACGTTTTTACATTAGCAAGGAGACTCTCTTTAGCATTTTCTCACCGCCAAGCAGCAAGAGAGTTTTACTGCGAATGATAAATCGAGTTTTTACTAGTCCAGCTGGAATTTCTGGCGGATGAACTGAGCCGTCAGAAACTCACTCATACTCCCGAGTGGCCCTTGAAACCCCTGATCTGTTGGATTATGTGGTATCTCTGGAGCAGGCCGATCTTGGCTGTCTGCCACCTTAAGGAACCTTATCTAGCATGGGCAATAGACACCATTCTGCAAGATCGTTCCAGCCTGGTCCTCTACGCTCTTCCACCTTTCAACATAGTCAAGGAAGGTCTGAACATTTTCAGACTTGTAGGAATACTGTGACAACCCTCATAGCCTTGTTCTGAACCATGATTTATGATTCCCGAACTTGCTATGGTTGTTTCCTTCCACTATTTGTATCTTCTCAAACAACCTCACTTCTAGAAACACCACCAAGGGTGGTTGGCTCTTGCTTGGACAGCCTCTGGGCTGTCCTGGTGCTTGTCAGGAAGGAGAGATTTTTCCGGAGGTGCTACAAGAGGCATTTGAAAGATGCAGACATCATCTTGTAGCTCAGTCTACTAATCTAATGAACGATTTTCCGAATTGGGTGTCTCAGACTCCGAGTCTCTTCTTCTGACTCAATGGCAATATTGCCTCTTCTATTGGAGGAGAGCTAGAATCCCTATTTCTCCTTTTAGGGGTATCGAGCTATGTCTGACTCGGTAACGCTTTTTGTTTGTTTACCCTAGGATTTTTTAAACCAAGAACGAGGACCCTTCCATGTCCATAGTTTTCGTTCTACCTTTCTCAAGAACTTCATGGAAGAGAAGATGTTCTTGACAGCCAGAAACAGTGCTCTGGGCTTCCAGGAGTGCCCACCAGCTCCTGAGCTCTTACCTCGCCTGACTTCCAGCTCACCTGGTGCTAGCTACATCCTGGCGCCAGCTCATGCCCCGAGCACCTAGGAGCACCCACCAGCTTCCGAGTGATTAGCTCCTGGTGGCCAGCTCATATGACACCACCTACAGCCTGGAGCCAGCTCAGAACACCCAGTGCCTGGGGCCAACTCTAGTCGCATCGTTGGCTCTGGGGAAGAGTAGAGAGCTTTCTATTCAGTTGGACTTTTCAGGCATTACCTGAGCAGGATTGGAAGTACAGAGGGCCGTTCATAACCTTGAGTGTTCTGGCAAGGACCCTTTTTGGCCCTGTCTAAGAATGTATTGTCCTTTTTCGTAAATGGACTTGGTTTCCGAGACCACTCAGATTCAGATTCAGGAGAGCTTTTGGCCTACTTTTAAGTGAAAGCTAAAGACATCAGAACAGCTTCTACCTCATTAGCCTTTAGGCGACATATGCCCCTTATGTCAGTTCTACAATCAACCTTCTGGAAGTGTAATTGATCTTCGCTCCTCACTATTTTAGTAAAGTTAAAAGTGTTTGAATTTTTGCAGTACCTTGCAATTATTAGTAACTGGCATGGTATCGTGGAAGGAAGCATAGGATTTTCAACTACTATCTCTTCACCTTGTAGGAAGGTGCTGAGTTTTGTAGGAGCCGGTGGGGTACAATGTACCTGGAACACCCACCACTTTCAGTGGATGGGCTGTGGTTGTTATTTCAGTGTAGGTGACAGTGTTATCTGGTTGTTTTTGTTGTGGTACTGTGGTACTGCACCAGGGCAAGGGCAGTTTTGCTAGCCATCAGTTAGCTCCTTCGCTGCAAAACTTTCAGTGATGCTTTGCTAGCCATCGGACTTCTCCTTCGCTGCAAAGCTCCCAATTATGTAGCAGGTGCTCCTGGCTATACTGCCATGTTGCTGCAGGTTAAGTTGAGCACCAACCAGAGGCAGTTTTCTACTGCAGGTTCTCTTAACTAATAAGGAATGACAAGCATTGTATTCAATGCTAGCAACTTTTTCTATTTCAAATTCATTACGTCTCAGTGTTTTGGATTAGAACATGTCCATGTATCCCACTTCCTGTCAGTGTGGGAATCAGCTATGTAATTACTTGGTAAGTTACTCTTATAAAAATGACATTTTTATGATAAAACTTATCAACTAATTACATGATTGGAGCCCTCCTTCCTCCCCTCCGATGGACATATGGCATAAACAGATTGAGGTTGTCTGCTAAGTCGTTCCTGGTATTCCTGTTAGTGGGCGGGACAGTCACCTGCATTAAACTTTGAAGCGTTACCCACAAATTTTTTAATTTAAACTGCCGTCCGAGTTGAAACTGTAGCTATGTAATTACTTGGTAAGTATATATAAAACTTTATTTTATCATAAAAATTTCATTTTACTTAAAGTTATTTATTCTCTAGAGAATAAACTGCTTCATATCCTCTCAAGTTAAGATGTGATGTGTGGACAGCCTCATCTTTGGTATACAGTACCTAAATTTGTTGAATTTGCTCTGTATTGGTAAATGTTGCTCTCTATTATAGACTGGCTGTTTTATTATGCAATTGATTTTTCAGGTCCATTTGTAGTGCATTGTAAACTACAGTCTGACAAATACAGTATTTATCTAGCTGTGGGGTTCCCAATGGCTGTTCAGTGTCTTCAGTTTTCTGTCTTGCTGCCGGCGATGTAATCTTTCTCTCTCACATCCAGAATATTTTGTCTCTTACCCTCTCCCATGGTGTTTAATTTAATTTACCATTCCATATACCAGTGATGGCCAATTATGTCATCTTGTTTTTATGAATTTGTTAGAAAAAATGTCAGTAAAGATTATTGAAAAAAAATTTTTTTTTTTTCTATTCTGCTTACAGTGTTGACATTACTGTATGAAGCATTCGTATGAATTTTTGTTAAGAAGGTAAATTAAGAAAACTATCATGTCAGGAAGTAGTTGCTGATTATTCATCTCCACCACTATCTGTGTTTGTCAGACTGTAGATTGATTTGAGCTAATTTGAATCTTCCTTCTCTTACATTGTGAACAAATTAGAACTGAAATTAAGGTAAGTAGGTCTTACATTGTAAACAAATTAGAACTGAAATTAAGGTAAGTAGGTTATTAATACCACAGTATTTAATTATCTTTTAAATGAAGATTGACAGTGTTTGTTCCCACATCTCATGTATTTTTTTCAAGAATCCAGTTAGAAAAGCAAGGGTTTGATTCAGAAAAAAAATTAGGCTATATATTTTTCAGCCTTAAATACAGTGTTGTAAGTTTTTACAGTGTTTACAAAAATGTTTTATCTTCTCTTAGGCTCATGCTGAGGAGTTGCATCAAAGTCGTCCAGATGTGTACAAAGATCCTAATCATAAGCCAGAAATGGCCATTGCGCTGACCCCTTTTCAAGCTCTTTGTGGATTTAGGCCTCAGGAAGAAATAGCAAAGCATTTCACAGGTTATTATACTTTCAGTATTTATTCACGCTGTACTCTATATGTTTATTAATAATATTCCTTGTTGCACTATACAGTAGAATGAGACTATATTAATAATTATAGTTTGTTCATACATAATTATTGTGAGGATTTAGATCTTCTCTGCTTTTCAGAGATCCATGAACTTCAGAATGTCATTGGAAAGGATTTTTGTGATGATTTTATAAAGGACTCAAATGAAGAAAACTTGAAGAAGTGCTTTAATGCCATGATGACTGCATCAAAGGATGCCATTGCTTCTGCTCTTTCAGACTACCTGCAGAGATTATCATCCTTAGGTGAACACTCATACTATTTTTTTCTTTTAACATAGGTATTGTAATTATTATTTCTGTGAATCTTACCTCACACTCATACAGCTACAGTTTTAAGTTTCAAAACACAGAATTACTCAGTAATTTAGGAAAATGAAAAGCAAATAGAGGGTTTGTACCTGCTTTACTGGTCTTGTCATTATATTTACCCTCCCTCTGGCGGACAAAGAAAGAGTGACTGTTTCCATTGTCTCGGTTAGATTTGTGCTGTCATGGTAGTGCATTCTGGAAAACTGGTATAGTTCTACCTTTGTTTTGTATAGTTTTTCTTCATCGAATGTTAAGAGCCAATTCCTGAGGCATTATATGGGAATGATGAGTGTGGGAACTGTTTGTCTTTGGCTATGCACGATGGGCACATACAATGCCCAGTGAGTATCACTAAAGCTTGTGGCGTGGAAGATTGCTTCCCTGATTGTAGTGATTGGCCTGTTTATATTTAATTATTAAAGTGAATGTTAAACACAGGAATAATAGAGAAGCAGATAGGAGCAGGAACATTTTGTTTTAGATTTTTTATCCCAATTTGGGGATGTTCAGCTATATCAAATACAAGAGTTTTGCTCTAGTGCAGTTTTTTCACTTAGTGAATTGCAGTTGTGTTTCAGCAGTGAAGCCGCCTGAGCTGGCTGAGTCTGTTCTGGTAAGGCTGCCAGACCAGGTAGTTCTCCCAAAATACATATCTTGTTATAGGTAATAAGTTTCAATTCCTTCCATAGTTTCAAGTAGAACTGAACTTATTAGAGGACTACAAAGTAACTATTTTGGTGATTTTGCACTTTTTATAGACGACTATAAAGTAACTATTTTGATGATTTTGCACTTTTTATAGACTTATCTTTTTATTTTTATTTTACCATCTTACACATTTATTTGGTTCTTATTTGTATATTTTGAAATGTACATCTTACATAATTTAATCTGTTAAATTCCATTTTGTTATCTTTTGATATACCAGAGGGAAATGAAGCGGTAAATTTGGATTTTATTTTATTAAGGAAGGAATGACAAGTAAAATAAGCAGCACGTACACATAGGCAACTTAGAGATATTATACTGGCACATACTGGCACTGGTATTGCTTCTTCTTCTAGTGAACTATTTATACTGTATTGTGAAAGGCTTCTGGCACCTTGCTAAATTGGCCACCTCCAATTATTTTCACCTAAAGGCATTGGCCTTTCCCCTTGCCTTTTGGAGACTGTTTCAACCTCCTGTTGAGCATCAGCATCATCTTGTTTGTCATCTTACCCTTATTAGATAAATCCCGAGTATATGCCACCGTGGATGGAATTCTGGAAAGATAGAAGGGTTTATTAGAATTATGGCAAGGCACAGTGCATTGCTGGTACAGTACAGTCTTGGTAATAACAAACAGCCAGTTCATTTAAATACATACATGAGATTTCCCACAAGGAAGAAAGATCGACATTCCTCATACGTAGAACTGCACTCAAGGCAGCTCTGTAGCCCTGGATGGAAGACATGGAAAGTCGTTGCTCTCTGCAGAGAAAAACAAGGAAGTCTGCTACTTGTGGAACAGAAGTTCCGACTGTAGAGAGACCCCGCTGACGACATCAACCACAGTAAATGGCCCACTTGGCCTGGTACACGGCTAAGGAAGATCTGAGACAGCCAGACATCTCCGATGCCGCTCTGCGAGAAAAGCCTCTCACTCAGAGGAGATACTGGAGTAACTGAACAGTCTCCAGCCGTAAAGAATAGGGACCCTACCAAGCATTGGTATCTCTGGAAGTTGGGTTGACACAGAAGGTTGTGCCATGGAGGAATCTCTCTCAGAGCTTCTGACAGTGGGGATGGGAGATTGGGGAACCATTCTGCGTCACATGGGAGCAGCTAGTGTCATTCTGAGATTCTGAGAGGCCATTACCCTGTTCAGTACCTGACAGTTTAGGGAAAATGGAGGGACGGCATAAACCTCCAGACTGTCCCAGGGGTGTTGCAGGGCATCCTCTGCCGCTGCAAAAGGATCTGGAACCACGGAACAGAAGACCTCTAGTTTCTTGTTGAACCTTTTTGCAAACAGGTCTATTGAGGGCCTCCCCCACAGATGAAAGAGCCTGTTTGGTATGTCCTGGTGCAGAGACCACTCTGTCCCTATGAACTGACTTGATGACTCAGATTGTCCACCACTACATTTCTCCTGCCTGGGAGATATCTGGCAGAGAAGTCCACTGAATGAACTGTCACCCACTGATGAATGAGCACTGTTAGGGAGTGTACTTGGCATGACACCAGCCACTAAAACGGTGGGGAATTCACTTGAAATTTTTGTACTGAAGGCGTAGGAGCAAAAGACCATCACCAAGAAATAAATTAACCGTTTTTTTAACAATGAGAGTAAGGGTAACCTGCGAAAAACTGTAACTAGGCAGGATGAGATACTACTAAAACAGTCAGCTACCTCTGAACTGGCTGAGAATGAATGCTCAAGAAGCTTTTAAAAACTCTGGACTTCACAATGATAGCTCCCATGTGACCAAGAATGAATTTATAAACAGAGTAAACGATGAATAAATGTGAATAATTGAAGAGAAAGCAAAGACAATGATTACATGAAATGCAGTTTGGGAATAATGGTGACTTGTGCATAGCATAAGATACACATTAAGCAACCCATTTTGACCTTTGGAACTAGTGAGCATGTGCAATCAGTTGGAGCTGGTGGGATACTATTGGTGTTCTGCTGTTGCATGAAAGGCTGTGTAAAAGTAAAATGGGTTGGTCATGAAGCAAATATCTTTCCATATATCCACTTGGGAATTTTGGCCCCAAAAAGAACTGAAGATTGGATAAAATTCTTTCCCAATATCATATCTTTTTATGCTCACTAATTTTGCCTGGCAAGAGTATTGTTAATCCTTCCCAAAGGATTTTTGTGTCAAGTGTGCCCGTAGCAGAGTTTTACTTCTCGTCTTTGATTTTGCTGTCCTAATCTTTTCCTGTATATCCAAGCATTCAGATAGGTGAGGCCTTCACTGAGTTGTCAAGACATGTTTTCACAGTTTCCAGAATATCTAAGCTCTTGTATGCATGACATCCTTAAGAAATGTCATGTTAGATTTTTCCGGTCATTATGTGTTACCACTGATGGGTGCTTAACACCATCCAACCTTGCCAAGAGACTATCTGAGAACAAACTTTTTTTTTTTAGGTCTGTGGTAGAGTTTTTACGTTTAAGTTACATCTAAACAGTAGCTCAATTCATTTGCTTAAAGTTCTTCCTAGAAGCTAATTGAAAAAGATGACAAAATATATTTGTTCCGACACAATATACAAACCCTCGGTCCTTTACATTAGGAGATACTTTCAGGCGTAGGCTGGAAAACGGCCGTTGAACTTCAACAAGGTGGTTAGGCAGTTACTGTCCGGAGGGGGAGCACCGCTGCCCCGGATGTAAACATTCAATTTGCTTTAGGCCGTCGAGCGCGCGGACGTTGTTCTTCGCTCTCTGCCTGACTGCATCT
>NC_089782.1:13703609-13720329 GCF_040412425.1 Macrobrachium rosenbergii
AGCTGTGGTTGAAGGACTGTGTTGGCAGCAGCTTGAATTTCGAAATTTATTTTGCTGATTGTTTGCTCTATCTTCGATTGGTGAAGTATTTATTTTCCTAGCCTTTGGCATAATTGGAGATAGTGTTAGGCAAGTTTTGATCATTGGTTTACAACCTTTTGCCCATTTTTTGACTGTATTGAATTTTCCAGGATGTCTGACATCAGTAGTTCTAGTATTAGGTATTGCAGCAAAGGCTGCAATTCTAGACTGACTACAGAATCTTACGACTCTCACACTTTGTGTTCAATGGTGGGGACAAACAGGTTCAGTGGATATACATTGTGAGTGTAGCGACTTGGATTTAAGGAAGTGGAAGACTTTAGATTCATATCTTAAGAAACTAGCTAGAGATAGGAAGAGGAAAGCTATTGCTAGGAATCTAGTAAAGCTTTATCTCCAGTCAGATTCATCCGCTAAGTCAGATGCAATTGCACCTGTAATTTCTTCCATCCCATTCCATCTCCCTCCACCTGTGCAGCCCTCTCTCTTTACTTGGCTCTCATGTTTCCAACCCCAACACCATTGTCAGTCTGAGTCAAAATCGACACTTGCGAGTTGATTGTGCAATCGATCTCTAAATTAGCGTCATCGGTGAAAATGCTCATGGATAAAGTGAGTCAGAGCTCCCCGTGGCTCCCAGTGCAAGTGCAGTGATAGTGGAGGAGGTGGCTGTTCAGCCCACTTGTTCTCTTTTGGCCAAGGTCCCTGACAGATTCCCCAGCACCTGGGAGAGTCAAATTGGCAGCCTAAGGGAGAGTGGTGGGTCGCCCTGAGCAGTCGCCCCCTTGGTTCAGTCTCTTGATGAATCCCCAGACTGCACCAAGGCTGCTGGAAAGGCCTTCAAGTGAGTGCTCATTGCCATGTCCCTCCAGCTCCAAAGATTTTAGTCCCAACCTAGGTGCGCATGCGCTTACAAACAAGTCACGCCTGCTGAAAGGCGTGCAGTGGAGTTTGAGATTTCTTCCTTTTCCTTGTAAGAAGGGCAAGGATTCACAGGCCCATTGTAGTCATTGGGATACCCTGGAACAATTCTCTTCTGCTTCTTCTGGCGACAGCGCCGGCGCCCGGTGGCACGGAGACGTTCTTCATCGAATAAAGGAACTATTGCATCAGGAGTTGCCCACCCAGCACCTTCATCTGTACAATCGGTGCCCAAGCGGCCAACAACTAGCATCAAAGAGCCCAAACTCCCGTTTGCAGTTGACCGCCCACTGGCGCCCGCTCACCAATAGGTTTTGTCACTGGCTCCCCGTCTCTACAGCGCCCCGAGCTCCCATTGGCGCCTGCTCCTCCACCGCCAGTAGTAGTGTCGTCTCGACATTGTTCCTCCTTCAGCTGACTCGATTCAGAGCAAACTGATAATATTCTCAGAAGGCTCCTCCTACAGCTCAGATGACAGCAGGCCTATCACTTTCTCCCTGTCTCCCGAGGACAAGGTTGTGCCAGATCAAGATGCTGAGGAAGAGGTTGTGCCAGATCAAGATGCTCCTTCGTCGCGATACTCTGCGCTATTGAGGTTCCTGCTAGTGACTTATCCAAGCTTGTTTTCGCCAGCTATTCCTCTGTTCTTGCTTTGACTTTCTTTATGGAAGCCCCTCAGTCGGTTCTTTGAAATTACAAAATTGATTCTTTACTCTTCAGCAAAGAAGGCACTGGATGAAGTAGAAGGGTGGTTTTCTGAGAAGAGGAACAAGGTAAAGCAGTTTTTGTTTCCCACCTTCCAAGTTGTCCAGATTTGAGCTACAGGTTTTATGTGACCGGAAGCTCCTTCCCTTGGAGTCTCTGCCTCCTCTCAGGAGACTTCTCCAGCCTTATCGACTCGGCTAGAGATCAGCTTTCTCCTCAGCCTTGGAACTTGCACACCTTCTCAGAATATTTTTAAGGTGTTGAAGTGATGAGCTTCCTAGACTGGGTGGTGGGTGCTCTGGTGCAAGCTTAGGAGTGCTCCTTGTTACCTCAAGAAATCTCTTCGGATCTCTTAGAGTACTTTCCTGTATTGACAGGGCGTTACAATAGTATGCAGGAGTTAGCTAGTCTGCACGCTATGGGTGTACTTAAGAAAAGAGAGCTTTGGTGTTCTTTTACTCGGCTGAGGCGTCACTCGTCTCAGAGATCGCCCTCCTATTCTCCCCATTGGACAAGACGTATCTTTTCCCACAGGCTGTAGTACTGGACATCGCCTCTGACCTGCAGAAAAAGAGCACTCAGGACCTGCTCTCCCAATCTCACGAGATGCCCCAAGGATTCTTCGACTCTTCCTCCCAGATCTTCGTCTCGATGCAACCTACTCCCTTCGGAGCTCCCCGCTATAGATCCCAGATGAGAACAAGAACATATACCCATTTCCACAGCGTTCCATCAAGAAGTCCTCCTCCAAGTCTTACTCCAGAAGTGAAACCATAGTCCTCTGTACTCAGATAGGAGCGTGGCTCCCGGCTTTTGGGAATGGTTGGAACAAAGGGGAGCAGAATCTTGGATAGTGTTGTCTGTCCTGAAGGAGGGCTACACTATCCCCTTTGAACAAGCCTCCTCTAATCCACAAGCCTGTCGAATTGACCGCTAACCTCCAGGCTCAGAGAGATTTGCTGCTCTCTTGCTAGAGGTCGAGTCCCTTGTTCAGAAAGAGGCTATAGAGGTGGTAGAGGACATTCATTCTCCGGGATTCTACAACCATTTCTCTGTAGTGCCCAAGTCATTGGGGGCTGAGACCTGTTTGGGACGTTAGTGCTTTAAATGTCTTTGTCAAAAAGACATTAAAGATGGAAACAAACCAGTCCGGTCCTTGTATCCATTCACCAGGGAGAATGGATGGTGTCCATCGACATGCAGGACGCCTACTTTCATTCGCTGCATCCGACTTTGAAAAAGTACCTCAGGTTTGTGTTTCAGGACAATGTGTTCTAATTTTGGGCTCTGTGCTTCGGTCTCTCGATGGTGCCACAAGTGTTCACCAGGGTATTGGCTCCCCTAGTGAAATGGCTTCATTTGATGGGGATAAAGATCTCCTATATCTGGATGACTGGCTAGTACATTCCCCGCTTGAAAGCTCAATGTACAGAGGACATTTGCATGACTCTTCTCTTGGCCCAAGAATTGGACCTTCTCATCAATTGGGACCAGTCTTTCCTGATGCCTTCTCAGGAGATACCTTATTTAGGAATGACGATCAACTCTCAGATTTTCGGGTTTTTCCAGTCCCAAAGAGAATAGAAAAGTGTTTCCAGACAGTGGAAGGCTTTCTGGAACTAAACTTTTGCTCGGCCAATCAGTGGATGAGTCTTCTAGGCACCCTCTCATCCATGGAACAATTCGTCACTCTGGGAAGACTTCACCTGAGACCTCTCCAATTCTTCCTCAGAGCCAGCTGGAACAGGAAAAAGTTTCCGGACTCGTTTGTGTTCCCGATAACGTTGGAAATCAAGGGGGACCTTCGTTTGTGGAATTCCAGGAAGAAACTATCAGAAGGGAAATCTCTTCAACGCCAGTCTAGAGTTCTTTTCAGATGCGTTGAACCTAGGTTGGGGAGCTCTTTTGGCATTAAAAGAAGTGTCAGGGACTTGCTCTCAGGAACAGCAAAACTGACACATCAATGTAAAAAAATTACAGGCGATATTTCTGGGCCTACAGTGCTTTGCTTCAGAAATTCAGGGAGGACAGTAGCAGTACATTCAGACAGCACGATGGCACTGGCATACATCAAGAAACAAGGGAACCCATTCTTTCTCCCTGTACGAAGCGGCAAGGGGTCGTCTTCTTTGGTTACACCAGTATAACACGCAAGTGAAAATGTGTTTTATCCAAGGGAGACTCAACATTCTGGCGGACGAATTGAGCCATCAAAGACAGATCCTTCTCACAGAATGGACATTAGACCTGTTGGTTTGTCTGGATCTGTAGAATCTCTGGGGGAAACCCACGATAGATTTGTTCGCGCCCTCCAGGAACCACCGACCTCCTCTCTTCTGCTCAGCTCACCAGTACCAGATCCCTTGGCATGGGTGACCAATGCAATGTTGCAGGATTGGTCAAACAAAGATATGTATGCCTTTCCCCCATTCAGTTTAGTGAGACATGTCATCAACAAATTCCGGTCTCATCAAAACCTGTCCATGATCTTGATAGCCCCTTTAGCCAGCAAAAGAGTGGCTCCTGGATCTACCAGAACTTCTTGCGGACTTCCCAAGACTGCTGCCACAGAAGCAACAACTCTCAGGTAACCTCACTTTCCGTTGGTTTCAGCAAAACCTGTCTTCTCTGGCCCTAACAGGATTCAAACTGTTAGGCGACTGTTCGAAAGAAGGGCTTTTCAAGAGTGGCTGCAGACTCAGTTGCGGTGTAGAACACAGTCATCAGATAATGTCTACCAGGCTAAATGGTCCATCTACAGGTCCTGGTGCAGACGAAATAACATGTCCTCTTCTGATACCTCTGTAGCAGAAAAGCGGACTTTCTTCTGTTCCTACGCTCCACTGAAGGAATTTCCACCTCTACCATTAAAAGCTACAGAGCTATGCTTAGCTCAGTTTTCTGCCATAAAGGAATGGACTTTATCCTTTAACCAGGATTTGTCCGACCTTATTGAGTCCTTGATACCATAAAGCTTAAAAGAAAAATCTTTGCTGTCCTGGAACTTAGACGTGGTACTTGAGTGGCTGTCCAGTTCACGTTTTGAGCCCATGCAATCTATCTCTTTAAGGATCTAACCAGGAAAACTTTTCTGGTTGCCTTGGCCACCGCCAAGAGATCCAGTGAAATCCATGCTTTAGACAGAAACATCAGATTTTCTCAGGGAATGCAGTTTGCTCCTTTTCCCTAGATTTTCTGGCTAAGAACGAATCGCCATTGAATCCATGGCCTCATTCTTTTACGATCAAGAGCTTGTCCGAGATAGTAGAACCGTCTGAAGAAGAAAGAACTCTGTCCAGTAAGGGCCGTTAGTTTTATCTTGTAGAGAACAAGGACATTCGTGGTACTTCAAGGAATCTTTGGTGTTCTGTGAAATATCCCTCTAGACCCTTGTCTAAGAATGCCCTGGCTTTTTTTTGAGGAACCTGACTTCGGAAGCACATTTCCATAGTGAGTGAAGACTCTCTCTCCTCTTACAAGGTAAAACCCCATGAGACAAGAGCGGTCGCTTCGTCTCTGGCATTTAAGCGCAATTTATCCTCACGTCAATTGTGCAAGCTGTGTTTTGAAAGTGCAAGTCAGTGTTTGCATCGCATTATTTAAGGGATACCGAGGTTACTTACGATCAGTGCAGTACCTTGGGGTCCATTCTACGCAGCTGGCGTGGTGTTGGGGGAAGGAAACATAGAAAGCAATGTCCTTTCTTTAATCTCTTTGCCTTGCTTAGGGTGTTGAGTTTTTGGGGAGCCTAGGAGTACTATGTACTTGGAGTACCCTCCAGTCTTTTGATTTTAATGGTTGGGTATTGGTGTTTTTAATTTGTTTTTTGGTGGTGATGGTGACTAATTACTCTGGTTATTTTGTGCAGTACTGTGTCCTGGGCAGGGACATCTTGTACTTTGCTAGCCCTCGGAAATTAGTCCTTCGCTACAAAGCAGCCACTGTAGTAGTAGGCCCCCAAGGCTTTACCGCCTCACCTCTACTGGATAAGGTGACCGCCAACCTGAGGCAGTATCTACCCGTAGCAGCTCTCTTATCAGGTAAGGTTCAACGACTTTGATTCAGTGTTAGCAAATTTCTATTCTCAAACTCATTACTATTGTTGTTTTGGGGTAGATATGTCCAACATTCCCACCTCCATTCAATGTGAGAATCAGCTATATAATTACTGGGTAAGTTACTTATATAAAAATGACATTTTTATAATAAAATAAAGTTTTATATACTTAAAGTACCCAGTACTGTAATTACATGATTGGAGCCCACCCGCCTCCCCTCACATGGACATAAGGACTTAAACAAATTGGAGCTCTTTGCTATGTTGTACCTTGTCTTACACCTGAAAGTGGGCGGGGCACGTCACCATAACCAAAACAAACTAGCGTGACCCGCAATTTCAAAATTTTAAGCTGCCAGTTAAATTATAAAAATGTCACATTTTTATCATTTAAAGCATTTTTAATGCTCAGTTGGTTTATTAACCCTTAAACGCCGAGCCTCTATTTACAAAAACGTCTCCCGTATGCTGGCAGCGTTCGCTGAGTTAGCGCCGAAGCGGAAAAAACGTTTTTTTTTTTAAATCACAGCACGCTTAGTTTTTAAGATTAAGAGTTCATTTTTGGCTCCTTTTTTTGTCATTGCCTGAAGTTTAGTATGCAACCATCAGAAATGAAAAAATATCATTATCATATATAAATATTGGAATATATGACAGCGAAAAAAAACTCATATAATTGAGCACAAATCGTGCTGTAAGCACAACGGTTAAAGCTAATGAGTTAATTTTTTTAGTTGTATTGTACACTAAATTGCGATGATTTTGGTATATAACAAATTGTAAAACGATCAAAGCAACGCAGAGAAAATATTATCACAAAATGATGCATGAATTGTGAATCATGGATAAAAAAAATGTTTTTTTTCAAAATTCACCATAAATTGAAATATTGTGCTAGAGACTTCCCGTTTGTTGAAAAATGAAGCTAATTGATTGAATATTACTAGACTGTAAGTGTTTTAGCTTACAATTGCAGTTTTTGACCATTTCGGTCGAGTTAAAGTTGACCGAAAGTAGAATTTTTTCTATTTATCGTGATTTATATGAAAATATTTCAAAACTGATAAAAGCTACAACCATGAGTTATTTTCTGTTGTATTGTACATGAAATTGCACACATTTTCATATATAAAACTTTATGTAACGACTAATATAAAACGGTGCAAATATTATGACAACGAGACGAAAGAATTTCTGAGATGTTCGGCTGAGTTACCTTGCGGACGTATGAAAATGTTTTTCAAAATTCACCATAAATCGAAATATTGTGCTGAGACTTCCAATTTATTGCAAAATGAAGGTAAACAATTGAATATTACTAGAATGTAAGAGTTTTAGCTTACAATTGCATTTTTACCATTTCGGTTAAAGTTGACCAAGGTTGAAATTTTGGCAGTTATCGTGATTTATGTGAAAATATTTCAAAACTGATAAAAGCTACAACCATGAGCTACCTTCTGTTGTATTCTACATGAAATTGCACACATTTTCATATATAAAAGTTTATGTAACGACTAATGTAAAACGATGCAAACATTACGACAACATGATGAAAGAATTTCTGAGATGTTCGCCGAGTTACGGCGCGCAGCGTAAGGAAAAAGTTTTTTTTTTTCAGAAATTCACCATAAATTGAAATATTGTGCTAGAGACTTCCAGTTTGTTGCAAAATGAAGGTACATGATTGAATATTACTAGAATGTAAGAGTTTTAGCTTATAATTGCGTTTTTGACCATTTTGGTCGAGTTAAATTTGACGAAGCTTGAAATTTTGGCAGTTATCGTGATTTATATGAAAATATTTCAAAACTGATAAAAGCTACAACCATGAGTTATTTTCTGTTGTATTGTACATGAAATTGCGCACATTTCCATATATAAAACTTTATGTAACGACTAATATAAAACAGTGCAAATACGACAACGTGTGAAAGAATTTCTGGAGCGGACGTAAGGAAAAAGTTTTTTCAAAATTCATCATAAATCGAAATATTGTGCTAGAGACTTCCAATTGGCTGCAAAATGAAGGTAAATGATTGAATATTACTAGAATGTAAGAGTTTTAGCTTACAATTGCATTTTTTTTTACCATTTCTGGTCGAGTCAAAATTGACCGAAGGTTGAAATTTTGGCACTTATCGTGATTTATATGAAAATATTTCAAAACTGATAAAAGCTACAACCATGAGTTATTTTCTGTTGTATTGTACATGAAATTTGTGCACATTTTCATATATAAAACTTTATGTAACGGCTAATATAGAACAGTGCAAAAATTACAACAAAATTACGAAAGAATTTCTGAAATTTTCGCCGAGTTACTGCGCGGGCGTAAGAAAAAGTTTTTTCAAAAATTCACCATAAATCGAAATATTGTGCTAGAGACTTCCAATTTGTTGCAAAAATGAAGGTACATGATTGAATATTACTAGAATGTAAGAGTTTTAGCTTACAATTGCGTTTTTCGACCATTTCGGTTGAGTCAAAAGTTGACCGAAGGTTGAAATTTTTTGTAGTCGACGACGGATACGTCCACTTGGCACCCAACAGACAATTTTAGTCGACGTATGATACGTCCAGTAGGCGTTTAAGGGTTAATGAAATCTGTTCCAACAAACCTGTCCGAGGTTACTTTTAGAAATTTCTATTGATTTCTACTGCATACATAGCCTATCATAACTTATAGCTTGAGTTTATATCCAGTGTAAAAAGGAAAGAGAATTACAATAAGTCGAAAGTAACGACTACAGTACTTTACTGCCAAAGTGAGTACAGTAAAAGTATGCAAAAGCTGATATACTTCTACTAAAACTAAATGTAAGTGCAAGAGGATTACAACAATAGCACCTTACCAAAAAGCAATAGCTGCATGATGTGTTATAGATATACGCACAGAAATTGATAACAGGAATAAGTCTAACTAAAGATCAGTTTTTTTTTGGAGCATGAGAAACACTAACAAGAGTTCACAGTCAATATATGCTGATACACTGTTCTCAATGCAGACCAGCTCTTTTGTACAATGACAAGTTATTTTTTAAGTATAAACCATCATCTACTTAGCATGTTATCATCAATCAAGTTGTCAATTTTATTTGTACCTTTAAAAGTTTTATTGGTTACACCTACAAGTTGTCAGATTTAGTGACAGAGAGATTAAAATCTATCAGAATTTCACAAAAAATGCAATGGAATATGCTTCTCTCTCTCTTCAACTATCCTATCAGTATCGTATTCTAAGGACACTTACCAACTCTCTGTACTGTGAAAAGTGCAACCATCCCAGGTGCCCAAATATAAACCTTAGGCTTCTGCCACTGCTGTTCCAAAGACCAGGAATGGAACCCTAGGGAAAGACCTAGGTACATGACTGCTACAATAATGCACCACTGGAATTTATGGACAAGTTCTCCAACCAATCCAGCCTGAAACATATAATAAAATTGACTAAAGACTGCATGAATAACATGGGACAGATTTTGAAAAAAAAAAAAAAAGAAAAAAAAAATTCTACACTTCATGAAAAGAAACCCATTACTTTTACAAATGCATATCATGTTGGACTCTGTGTAAAGAGGCAATGTTAAATAACTGGTTATGAGTAAAGCAGTGCAGTAATTGGAAAATTTTTCACCTGCCAAAAGGTCTACTTCCTTTAGTCTTATCAAATCAGAGGAACCAAGAAAGGCCAAGTCAAGTAATATGCCAGTATTTCTAAAAACTTGAATTTACTTTTACATTTTTGATGGTCACATTTATTTCAGCTGAGCATATGGGAGTTAAGTTTTTAAGTCACGGGCTTGGTTAAACTACTTGGTAATGATACAGTGGAACCTTTGGTACCTGAATGGTTCTCATCTTAAACAATTCAGTTTTCATTTTGTCAGGAGAAGAAATTGCTGTTCCTTTTATCTGCTTGGTTTTTGGCCAAACAAACACGACTGGCTAGAACTTAGACGGGATTAGGCGGGTTATAATGTATGTGCAGTGTGCGGTTCCCAGTTGAAACAAAAGGAAAGTGATTAGCTTACCTGTAGCTACCGCTTTCAGTGGGAAACTCTGCTGAACTGTCTTGTGTTTCTATGTTTTTTTGGTGATTCTGGTACAAGTAAGTCCTCATGGGGCCTAAGAAGGTACTTAGAAAAATAATAGAGCTTAAAAAGAAACTTGAAGAAAGAGCTGAAAGTGTATAGTATTTGCATCACTGCTCTGGCTAAGGAATACTGTTTGCCAAAATGTCTAATTTTTTTAATATTACAACACAAAAAGGCCTTCAAACAAATTGATATTGCTAAGGGAATGAAGGCTGTTACAAAACAAAGGTCTCAGAAAATTGATGAGGTTGGGAAATTGTTGCTAAGTTGGATTAATGAAAAACTGTTAGCCACTGTTAGTGTTTCTTAGGTTGTCATTTTTGAAAAGGCAAGACAACTACATGCTGATCTTTGAAAACTACCCTGTAACGAATGCTGATACAGGTAGTAATCAAGTATTCAAAGCCAGTCATTGGTGGTTGGAGAAATTCAAGAGGGGAATTGGCATACACATTGTGTTGAGCCATGGGAGGCTGCCTGTTCTGACAAAGATGCTGATGAGAATTATTGTAGAGTTTAAGGACTGAAGGTTTGGTCCCCAACAAGTGCTCCATTCTGATTAAACAGGCTTGTTGTGAAAAATGCTAAACATGACCCATATCACTTGAGAGGAGGAGTCATTGCCAGGACACAAGCCAATGAAGGACAGGTTACAGCAAACACTGAAGTGGAGCTGATGCAGAATGTGGTGTCACAATGGGAGGACTCTAAATGCAGCAAATCTAAACCACTCTTGTTGGGACCACAATACTGTAGTCTTTTAATTCAGTTTAAATATTTTGTTTAATAGAACCTGGTTGACTGGAAGAAAGGCTCTTCACAGTCTCATAAATACATAAATACATCTGTCCTCTATCCAAGCTGAAATTCCAGCAGCAGTGATCAATAGACATATTGTAGTTAATTTTCTCAAACAAAAGAGCTGTCATGACTGGTAGTGATGAAAGTATGCTTGAAAAGATTAAGATTTTGAATAACTGCCCTTTGTCATCTAAAAATTGGGCATGTGTAGTAGAGACGTGGTTTCTTAATGTGTAGGTAACCCCAGTCATTTTATGATTATTTCTTGGTCAGGTAATCCAGCCATTGCCAAATGTACATCTTCAGCAAGTTCCCACATCCCACTCGCCTGGTGATCAACAATACCTCCAAAAAATAAGTTCTGACAACTTGTGTTTGGTTCCTACTCAGTCAAGAAGTGGTGTCTAGGAGCTCCATTTCTCTTGACTTGATGTAGTTACACTCCTCTTGTGAGGAGTGGGAGATGGGCAGTGCTGCTGCTGCTCTAATTACCAGTTGATCCACAACCTGAGGAGAGTATTATGTGGATCTTAAAACAGTTTCAGGAGTCTCAGTGTCCAAATAGGCACTCCTTTGATAGCAACGACACCAAGATAGTGCCATGGTTACACTATCCTCCTCCAAAGACTTTTCATTCTTAGGAATGTTGACCAGGGCACTTCCTTTCTTAGGACTTAAGGCACAGTTCTTTTTAGACTTTCAAGCGTCTCAAGATCCAAGATAGACACTCCTCGGTGTGATAGCAACGACACAACGGTAGTGCCATGGTCAACAAAAGGTCCTAGTGTCCTTTCATCTGCTCTATTGCAGTGCAAGTACACGAGCAGACAGAAGAACATTCAGTGCAGTGACTAATCATACATCCCAAGCAAGATGGATGTCTTTACAACATTTATTCACTGAAGTCAGGGATAAGGACGGTTGATGTTGGCACCTTTACTTCCGGATTCGTTCAATCTCTGAAGTAGCTTGGTCATAGTCCTTCTTTCTCAACTTGGCGTTGTTCTGTTCAGTCTTCTCGCACCTTTGAATAAAGTAAGACATCATTTGTACCCATTTACATCTGGAAGCTTACGCCTTTCGTCATTCTACATTTTTCGAAAGTGTTCAGTGAGATGAACCATTCCACTTCCTTGGTCCTGCGGTGCCAGTGACAGTATGATGTCTATGTTGCCTCCATAAAGACTAGACTTTCAACTCAATGCCAACGACTCATTTGTTACCTTTTCAGTTGGCTAAGAAACGGTGTCCAAATTGTCATTTCTCTGACTAGTGAGATAATCAAATGAGCGTACCCCCAACTTCTTGGTGGACATCAGTAAGTTACGGACCAGATCTTTTGAGGCCAGGGGCATTGGTCTGTCCATCGCATTCAGAAAGAATCTGTCAGTCGAGTACTAGGATGGAATGTAATCGTGCAGATCTCATCCTTTTACCTTGGGACGTTGTCCATAGGTCCTTGGACTCCTTTTCCTTGGATCTTGTGGTGGATGCTTAACAAGTCATTTAGTTCACCCAGCTCTTGAGGGACAGGTTGCATCTCGCCTAAGGTGTGCGGCTGCAAGGAGAAGGTGTGTGTGAAACTGGTCTCCTCCCTTTCTCCTGTCTTCCTTCCTCCTCTGGTGGGCAGAGGAACAGTGAACGAGCCATCACGTGCTGGACGGGCGTGCATGCAGGTGATGTAGATGACTGAGTATCCTGTCTGTAATTGAACTATTTAGTTTAGTAGATGCAAATCCTTCCTTCTCTCTAGCAAGGGAAGAGAGGGACTGACTATGAGCAAACCAGTTGGTTATTCTTAGCTTTATAGTCTCTGACATTGTGGGTTCATCCAAACGTTTTCGAATCAAGGATATATTCCTTTAATTTGAAATGCCCAGAAGTCTGATGATTGAACACTCTCTTGTTCAGTAGGTCAGCAGTATGGTCTCCTTCCTTTGCCCTTTCATCACCAGTCATGAGTACCCAGGTGAGCTGAACTACCAGTCAGTTCAGAGAATTACTCAGAATCCTCCGACCAAAAGTAAGTCTCCCATATGTAAAGACTGAGTGTTTGTATTCGTGTAGGAACAAATGTCAAATTTTTTTAAGTACAGTAAATCCCTGTATTTAGGGGAATCGACCCCCACCTCCGCAAATAGCTAAAATCTGGCGAATACTTAAAATCCTTCTAAAAACACTTAGAACTGCCTATTTTGATAGTTTAAACAGAAGAAAACACTCTAAAAATGCTTACCTGACTATTTTAATAGTTTTATCACAAAAAGTGTATTTAGTCATGAAAATTATATGAAAATACAGTAATTAGTGAATATTTCTCAGTGAAGAATACCGCGAATGGGCAAATTTTCCGCAAATAAAGGGTAGATATGTTCCACAGAGAAATCCGTGAATACGTTAGTCTGAATCGTGAGAACATGAATACGTGGGTTTACTGTAATTTGTATTTTTCCTAAACATATAAACCTGAGGTCTTTACATTAAGGGCCCACCTCTCACCACCCCTCAATCTCTTACCTGGGCCAAAATGTTAACTTAAACTCTGTAGAAATGAATGTACTGTATAATGACTGGATGGGCAGTACAATACTTATGCCCATACCATCAGTAACTGTTATCATTACCAACCTCACAAAAGTTTAACGGCTGGACTTCCAGCTCGGCTGAAAGTTAATCCCATATGTAAAGACCGTGGTTTTTATGTTTGGATAAATACAAATTACTTTAAAAAAATTAGTCATTTTCCTGCCTGTGCAGCCTCATTTTCTCCCCTTCCCTTGCTATCAACCCAGCTTATAGCAATCTGTTCCTGGAATAGCAGCATAATTTTTTTTTACTGCCATTTATATTTCTCATCATAAAATTTGTTTTGGCCTCTCCTTTCTGATTGGTTATTAACCATTTTTTGACACTTCGTGAACATTTCATTATCTTTAAGTCTTGGTTTTCATAGTATTCCAATACTGTTTCCCATCATAATTTTTCTTTCCAAAGCCATATCATCTTTAAAGCTTCTTAAACCAACTCTGTTCTAATATGCACATTTTCTTCTTCCACTAGTTATACCTCAGATTGTAGCACTTGGACATTGCTTGTGTCTAACATTTCATAATTCTAGATTATCTACTAAAATAAAAGTGCACATATATATCCAGTTTCTTTACCTGTGTCCAATGGGTAAGAATCTACCTAGGAAACTGTAACAGATGTAGATGACAAATTCATTACAAAATAATAGTAACAAACATCAGTTGATAAAGTAGTCCAAGTAATTCCAAATTTCCTAAAGTGAAAAGGCAATTTGGTGAGAAGTAATTCTCCCAAGGTTGGCCAGTTTTCATGGCCAGCATTAAAAGGCACATAGTGAGAGTGAGAGGTGTATATAAACTAAACTGTCAGTAAACTGGCTGCTTCTATGCCCAAAAATATGTAAGGACTAGACAAAACAACACCAGTAATATGAGCAGGCACTCATAAAAGTTGGAGACAAGATTAGTGAAAATTATATACTATGCCAATGGCAGCAAAACTGCAGCCAAATGAAACTGGAACTCTGTCTGGTAGCAGGCTATAAGGTAAAGCTATCATAGCCCTTTACCTCAAGACAGAATTTAAGTGTGTTTGCTTAATGATTGAGGGTGTGCATCCTCTGTTGGTAATTACACTATTCAAGTACAGTAACACTTTTCCTGGTAATTACATCACTCAATTACAGTAACACTTTCACTAATGTGGCTTTCCTCTACCAGCATAAAAAGGCAGGTATAAAATGATGGGTTTTTATTTTGTATGAATGCATGTGAAGTGCCAAATGCAAGTACTGTATTCTGGATTTTAGTATCAGTGTAAACAGAATAAATTTACCAAATCACACATTTCCACCAAAAGTCATTTGATACAAATTCAAAAACAGACAAATATCACCACAGTGGTGAATAAGGTGTTGATAGATAAATGTACCAAAGCATTCATGAGCACTGGATATGTTCAGTTACAGTACTTGGAGAAAATTGCTGCAGAGAATTTGGGCGGTGGTCCTTCCCATTACTAAGCTGCTAATTACCTCACTATACTTCATTACTTCATAATTTTGACCTCTCAATCAAAAACAATTCATTTAGGTCATCCGTAGGATCTACATGTAACAGTGGTATGGTTAAGAATAATATACTGTACATAAAAGAAAATATAATTTGAATGTTACATACCTGGGAGAGTGATGTTGAGAACAAGGCCAAAAAGAATAAGATGAGAGAAAAAACCAAGAATACATCTTGAATTCTGTAATGAAAAACAAAACCTAAGAATTAGATATTACCATGAAAAGTATTTAGCTCACAACATCCAGATAGTTCACTTACATCTAATGGACTCATTAGGCTTAGATTTATTATATTCTCTGGAGTTATAGTAGAGTCTTCCATAATTTCATGATTTGTTGCTATTTATGCTATATCATTAGTTTTTAAAAGATTACTGAAAAATTACTTTGAAAGAAAACAAAAGCATTTCCAAATCACCACCTTGACAAAAATGTTTCCTCACATACCAACTATAATATCTTGAAATCAGTTGCTTCAATGAATGTAAATATCCAATGGAATTAGGGATAAAAATTGTCTCAGAACCAATGGAAACGAATAAATATGGGATATAGCAACTAGAACTGAGAATATTGAGCAGACTCCTTGTCTCCATTTTTGTATCACAAAAGACAAACATCTTGGTATCCCTCCATGTGCAAAACCAGTACTAGTAACATGTAGGTGGCCATGTTTTGCCAAGTCATCCTATTTTCTTCAGGTTTCTTGGTGTCAGCTCAATATGATGTCACCTGACATGTCAAGCAATCCCAGTGGCTCCAGTGGGTTTTAAGTGGTATCTGACCATGGCAAAAAATCCTTGGTCTGTCTAATCATGCCTTGGTACTTGGATATGTTTTAAATAGATTGTGTACTTGTCAGTGTGAGTCATGATTAATGTTAAGTGCAGCACAGCACCTCCCATATCTCAGCCTCAGTTGTGTCCTCCTCACTGCCATATACAGTCTGATGTTGGCAGCCCCTAGGACAAAAGCTTGTATATGCTTCAGTTTCCTGGGTGCAACAAGATCCTCATTAGGCTTAACAGATAGGTACTGTAACTACTTCAGAGGTTGTTACAACATGTGTAGCTGTTGTGTCACTCCTAGCTGCAAGTTGCACTACTTTAATGTTCACCATCCTCCTGTGCCTTATAAAAGAATGTAACTAATAATCAGGTGTACTTTCATGGACTGCCATCCTTTAGAATCTACCTCTTGAGGGAAACAAGGTTAAAAGGTCTGGAAATAACCCACTGCTGTTGGCTGTAAAGTCCAGAAAAGAGCAGAAGACATTTCAAGGGAGGATATTTCAATCTCTGACCTAGTGCCAGTAATAATGAGCAAACTCATACTTTACTTTTGCTTTAAGATTTGGACCAATTTTCATTAAATATATTTATTATAATCTTTTATGTTACGTTTCTCATAACATTTGGAAAGTAGTGCATTTTGCTGTGAGTTATTCAAAGCAAAATAACTCCTGGCCATCTTCTGTATCTTCCATCAGTACTAGAACTCCTCTATCTGTAGTTTGGAGGAAAATGAGAAAAATAGCTGGGAAATTCACACCAAATCCACCTCATATATTAAAAGTAAATGATCAGTTTATAACTAGTGCCTTAGAAGTAAGTAATGCTTTTGGCTGAACACTTACCCAGTGTGTCAAGTAAATCTTGGACCATTCCAGAGTATCATTATTGACAAAGGGAAGAACAAAATATATTAGACTTTACAACAAACAAAGTGTGGTCCTATAATCAGCCTTTCACTGAGAGGGAATATGATTAAGCTCTTGCAGCTTGTAATGATACTGCCACAGGCCCTGATGAGATTCTGCATGCAGTTCTCAAACATCATCAAATACCAACAAATTTTTTGAAGTATTATTAATAGAATGTGGCAAGAACACAGTTACTCGACTGTGAAGGAACTGAGTAAATTTTAGTGTTTTTAAAGCCGGACAAGGAAAAATTTTTAGCAGCAAGTTAACGCACAATTGCATTGACATGTCTGTAA